>NC_046607.1:22649512-22949512 GCF_011750605.1 Drosophila busckii | reverse complement strand
CATACATAATAACTTAATTCACTATCGTATTCGATTGTTCGTGTTCGACTGATTGACTCGCACTCGCGGCGCGGTGTTCTTCGCTGCTTTGCTTTTGCTTTGCTTTTTCGTATTGTATTGTTTTTTTTGTTTTTGTCTTGCTCAGCGAAATGAGCGCGAAAACGAGCGAGCGCGAGCGCTGAGCAATCTAAGCGTTGATCTTGTTGTTGTAAACGACAGCGGCGGCTACTCACACTCACTCAAAATTTATACTAATGCTACGAATTTTATGCTAATCAAAACACACACAACAGCGCAGAGTGTAGATCAGAAAAGTGTCAAAAGCAAAACGTGCAAACAAGAACAACAACAACACAGCAGCAAATAAAAGCTCTTCGGTTATTGTTCTCTCGCTGCTGTTCTCATAGCTGTAGTTGTTGTTGTTATTGTTTTAGCTTGCGCACGCGCTTTTTTGAGCTTAATGCTGGAGTAAAAGCTCTAATTGAGTCGTCAGCGCTTGCGGGTGTGACTATTTAATTAAATTACAGTTTGAATTTTGAATGCAGAGCATGTGTAACTGCAAGTGTCTAATAGAGATGCGCATGCGCCTATCGATAAGTCGATAACACACACTTAACTGCTAAGCACAATTTAAAATCAATTAATTTCACTTACTTTCTGTCATATCCATCAAGTGCAGATCCTCGTCGCTGAAAATTGAATTCATAAACCCATCCGTATGATTCATATCCGACGAAGAGTTCTGCAAAGAAGAAGAACAACAATTGTTAAATCAATTCACATTGCGTGGCAGCTTCTTTCACTTACCGCATAATACATCATCTCGTGCTCCATCTTGTAGTTGCTGCCAGCAGCGGCGGCCGCAGCAGCAGCTGCAGCGGCAGCGCTATCGGCCTCATGGCTGGCATTGGTCAAGTGCATGCTGGAGCTGACCGCCGAGCCCAGATTGTGGCCATAGTGCGGCTGGCCGCCGCTGGCGGGGCAGATGTCGCCCAACGATGAATTGGCATGCAGCATGGCAGCATGATGTCCAGCATGGCTATGATGCGGCGGCGGCGGTGGTGGCGGCAACGAAGCCGCTGCCGCCTGACCATATTGAGCGGCGTGCTGAGCGCCGGCGGCTGCTGAGCTCTGATAGCTGTAGCTGGGATAGTGCGGCGGATAGGGCGGCATGTCGGAAACGCCGCCGACCACGCCCATGCTCGGTATGGGGCTAAAGTAGGTGGCCAGATCCTGCAGACGCTCCATCGAAACGCTGCGATTCAGACGCGGCATGCGGCTCTGCAACAACAAGCGAAGATGCAATAACAATTAATTCAAATTCATGTCGCTCTGAACGCGCGTTGATGTATTAACAAGGTGAGAAGGGTTTGGCGCTGGTGGGGTTTACCAATAAATAAGCCATCAATCATAACAACGTTTTTGGAATTCTCTAGAAATCAACAATAAGCCGCAGACAAGGCACGAAAAGTAACGAAAAATAATAAAAATAACAACTAAATTCGAATTGCGCTGCAAGTAAAACTCGCTGGCTAAGCCAAAAAACGTGCACAATATAACAATCTGGCGATTTTCAACTCACAGACGCGATCGCAGTCGCTGAACTGAAGTCAGAGTTCGGGAGAGCGAGAGATCGATCAATATGAAATTGAAATAAAATAAAATACATATCGCTCAAATTGACAAGTGGTCGCAGTCAGTGGTCGTCGGCAACGCTCATATCAGGTATTGCTTGATGTCTGATATTTTAGTGCGCTTAAAAAAGGTTGCAAGTTATAACTGATCGACAGTTCGTGCGGCGATTGTATAAATATATATATGATAGTATTGCTATGATTACTATGGCGAGTACGAGTTCATTAGTTGCGCTTTTGTTATGCTATTTATTTATTTATACAACTAATGCTAGCAGCGCTGCTGCATACTTCAAGGCGTGGGCGCGCTGTTTATCTTGCATCTGCTGCTGCTTCTCAGAAACAATTTGTTAAATGCAAAATACCGCAATTAAGCCAAAAACCATAAAAGGCGCAAGGCGTCAAACCCCAAATTGACGTCGCTCTTGGCTCTTGCCCGTTGCATTCGCTGTCGGCATTGACATTGAGATTGATGCGCTGATAAATAAATGAAATGAACACATACCCGTGTATAAGCCTTAAAAATGTTTGTAGCTGTTGGCCTGAACTGAAAACTGCAGCGCTGCTGGCGACTCCTTTGCGCGTTGACGTTGAATTGTCGTGTGAGCGCAGCAGCTACAACATTTGCTTACAGTCTTGAGTCTCTCACTCGCTCTCTATGTGTGCGTGTGTGTGTGTGTCGGCTGTACAAACAAACGCTTGTATGTGTGTGTCTAATATATGCCTCAACACGCTTCTGAGCCAAAACAGGTAAATCTCTTAGCTTGTTCAGTAAACTGGGCGTTTACTTTAGTGCACTGGCTGCTGCTGCTGCAACTGTATGTGTGTCTATATGCGTGTATGTGTGTGTAATTTCAATTGTCACTGTCTTGTCATTAACTTCTGGTGTTAGTTTGCCCAGCTACTGGCCATTGTTTGTTGCGTTTCACACGCAAACCGAATAGAAAAAAAAAATCTCTCAAACCGCTAAGGGGTTTAGCTACGGCAGCTCAAACTCAATACGCGACTAAGTAAATAATAGTCTAGTCTTGTAGTTAAAGCTGTTTTAAGTAGCGTTTATAAACTGTTTGCATGTGGAGGCTGCAAAGTGTGTAAAAAATTGCCCTTTTAATGTATAGCTATTAAAAATAGTTAATAAATATATTAAGCAATTGAATTTGTACTACAATTTCCGCTTGAACTTGCATACAAATGTTCAATTCAACTCTAATAATAGTTATAAATATATTGAATTTGTTTTATAAATCAGCACATGTAATCAATGTATCAATATTTAGTTAATGCATTTCCGCTTAAACTTGAATTCAGTTGCAAACTGCAGCTTAACCTACAAAACTGCAGCTCAAGTTTTATAAATGAATAGCTTAAATCAATTTAATGTTTATATTCTTAGCTGCTAGCTTCTCTTTATATATTTTTTTGTCATTAAGTTGATTTATTTGCGTGGAAAACGTGTCTCGCTTGTAGCTCATCAAACTGTTTACACAAATTGAATTAAAAAACAGCAGAAAAAATTTGTTGAGCAGCAAAAAACGCGCAGCGCGAGATGCTGTAAAATAATTAATAAAGTTTTTTTTTGCGCTCAGCTTTTTGTAAATATTTAAAATTCACATAATTAAAGCTGCGCGCGGCGATTAAGGCGCTTAAGCCAGCGCCAGCGAGAGGGCTAAGAGTGTTGGCAACACATACATGTGTGTGCATGTGTGTGTGTGTATTTTTTTTTAGTATTATATGCGCGCAAGCAAATGGAGATTTAATTGCAGGGGGCTACTGCAGCAGCGGCGGCGGCGTCAGTTGCTGTTGAAGTGCCCAGCGTCGCGTTAAAGTCAAAGATGCAATCAAGGCGGCAGAGCTGGGAGCTGGCGGAGGAGAGCGCGGCGCAAGGGCTGGCAAGTGCCACCGAATTCAATAAACACTTTGCGCCATGCGGAAAAGTCAAGTGGCGCATTGCAGAGACAACAAAAGGCAACAAAAACAACAACGCGACATTAATGAACGTGCCCAGGCTAAGCCAAAGCTAAAGCTTGTGTTATTTTTTTTATTTCTTACTACCAGTGATTGCAATTAGCAGTCAGTGCGCTGCAGCGTGAAGAGTGAGGGGGGGAGCAACAAATGGCAAATTAAATGTTATCAGGAAGCTGACACTTCACATATTCCATATTCAGATTATGCAATCATAAGCGCAATCAACTGACAGCAACTAGCAACGCTTTTGAGCCTAATGACACTTTCCGGCTAAAGGATTTGGTCGCTTCCTGCGAAAACAAAACAGATTATCTGGCTCATTAAATGGCTTTGGCAAGTGCACAACAAGTAGCCGCCGCTACTTGCAACCCGCTGTGCATTCACAAAAACTAACATCAAACGCTCGTACGGTACTTTTCGGGCTCTTTGGGTTACACTAATCCGTTGGCTGACCGCAGCAGCAGCAGCAGCAATTGTCGTCGCTATGACTTCGTGACTGCTTCTTTGTCTGTCGCTTCATTAAATGACACATAGGTAAATCAGCTGTAGATTTCATTCAGTGGCATGCAGCACATGTGGCAAGCCACTTGTTTAGCTAGATCAAAGGCTTAGAGCCGTACTTAGCTGCTGAGATTAAAACTGCGTAAGCTGTTAAAATTTCATTCTTGCAACAATTGCTGCGCATTGTTTCATTCAAAGTACGCTACATATTGAATTCAGTCAGTTCTACATTTAAATTCTATAATATGTCGTACCTAACCTCACAAAAATATAAAAAAATTCTGCTTTAGTTGTTGCAGCTTCAGAAATTGCTTTCATATTAGTTTTACATGCTTTATATAAATTGCGTTTTCAACCTAACCTCAAAATTATATTTGAGATTGGCAGATTTATTGTTTATTTAATAAAAATTCTACTTTACTTGTTTCAGCTTTACTAATTGCTTTAATATTATTTTTTCATGCTTTATATAAATTTTGTTTTCAACCTAACCTCAAATATTAATACTCGTTATCTATAAATAATTCTACTTTACTTGTTTCAGCTTTACTAATTACTTTAAACTAATTTTGTCTGCTTAATTTACATTTTGCTTTCAACCTAACCTCAAATATTACTACTTGGAACACTTTCTACTTATTTATTTATCTTCTTTACTTGTTTCCAGCTTAAGCAACTGCTTTAAAATAGTTTTGCTTGCCTAATATAAATTTTTTTTCAACCTAACCTCCAATATTAGTACTTGGAAGATTTTCTACATATTTATTTATCAAATACAAATTCTACTTTACTTGTTACAGCTTTAGCAATTGCTTTAAACTCATTTTGGTTGCTTAATTTACATTTTGCTTTCAATCTAACCTCAAATATTACTTGGAAATTTTTCTATTTCTGTATTTATCTACTTTACTTTTTCAGCTTAAGCAACGGCTTTAAAATAGTTTTGGTTGCTTAATATAAATTTTGTTTTCAACCTAACCTCAATCTCAATGCGTATTTGCTTTCAAACTAACCCCAAATACTTTAAAATGTTGTATTTATTTATTACAAATTCTACTTTACTTGCTTTCTTGCATTAAAATAGTTACGCTTAGTTATTTACATTTTGCTTGCAACCTAACCTCAAAATTCTGCTATTTAAATTTAACATCACATAATGTTAAGTACAGTTAACTCCAATTTAAAACAGTTGCGCTCGCTGTGCTAAGCTCTGACTCTGACTCATTCTCAACGTCAGTTGAATTCAAAAAAATATTCGCAAAGCCCAAAAAAAGCAAATTTAATGTCTGTATGTAAACGCGACTTTAGACTGACAAACAGACAGACAGACAGACAGACACATAAAATGAGATCAGACACCGGATTCAAAATGAATCTTATTTACAAGACTGAAAAATAAAAATCAACTGAAGAGCAGCAGCAGCAAGCAACGAATTTTGAGGTTGCTCGCCTCAGTCTTTCGTTTGTGCTGCTTCTTCTTGGGTTTACAACAAAAGAGGCATGTGGCTGTGACTGCGAGTGGATACAACCAGATTTGAAGCTTTGTACAAACAGCTACACAACATGGCAAAGAAAAATAATAATAATAATAATAATAATGAAAAATAACAGCAGACGCGACGCATAAGATCAAGTGGTTGAGAACAAAAATGAAGCCCCCAAAGAGATGGGAACACTAGAGAAACGAAGCATCCTTGACAACGGATGCGAGCACTTAACTCTCGAGTTCAAAGGATTAAGATCAATGCCTCTGCTTACCTGATGATGATGGCCATGATGGAAGCCGGCTGCAGTTGGCGGCTGACGCTGGAATGCGCTGTTCGGACCGCTGCCCACGCTGGCATAGTTGGCGCTTGCCTGGACAGCGCGCTGATGAGCCGCATGCTGGGCCAGATGATGGTGATGCGCAGCGGCGGCGTGGTGAGCGTGGGGATGCGCATGATGATGGTGATAGGGCGGAGCAGTTGATTGCAGCATTTCGTCTAATTCCTTTTTGGCGTCGTCATCTAAATCAAACAAAGGCGAGCCCAGCGAATCCTGCAGATCCTCAAAGTCGTCCTCACCGGTTTCGCTAACAACTTTCGATGCGGCTTTGCTATGCGTTGCGGCAGCGGCAGCCTGCGAGGTGGATGCAACTGAATCGTTGGGTAACTGTGCCACAACAACAACAAGAGAGAGAAAGTTAGAGAGTCTACTAAGATTGAAACAATGGGAGTCCAACTTACCTCGTCGTCTTCAAGCGGAAAATGCGATAGCTGCAGCACGTCGTTGAGCAGCTCATCCAATGGCAAACGCACGTATTCACCTGCGGGCAAAAGAATTCAGTTGAAACGTTTGTTTAAACAAAATATTTTGATGGCTGTAGATGCTCCCCAGAGAGCATTCCCCATACGGTAGCCGCTTGACCACTTGGGAATCAATTGCAGCAATTCATTAATCATATAAATTCTAAGGCAGCTGCAGATTTTGACAAATATTATATACGCTATATATATTACAATAAGCGTTTCCAAATATTGACAGCGGCTCAATATTTGCTCTAGCACAAAATTATTACAAAATTCCACGAACTGTTAAGGCAAACTAAATAATAAATGTAAGCAGTGGGCGCATCTAGATAAAAATTGGAAAAACTTGCGGCGCAGCAACTTGGCCAAGTGAGTGGCTCAAGTGGTTGCTTGCCACGACCTTTGCTGTTGCCCCACTTGAGTAGGGTCAGAAAAATAGAAAATTAGAATAAACAACGCGTTGTGCTTGGCTTGGCTTTGCTTATTGTTCTTACGATTGGTTACAAAACTCTACGAGGAATTTTTTTTCCCAATTTCGTTGCAACCATTTTGTGTGGCCCACGGTTTAGGCCATGTTGCTTAGCCTGTTATTTTAGGGTCGCTACGAGACCAGACCGGCATTTAATTTGTTCTTTTACACTCGGGCCTGTTGTTTTTTCTAGCTGCTTTTTTTTTTTTTTGGTAACAGTTTGTGGTCAGGGCGCAGTAATTTGTTCATTGTCTGTCTGCGTGTCTCTGTCTCTGTGTGTGTGTGTTGACTGTTTGCTTAGCGTTTTTGGGCTTGTTGTTTGTCTGCTGGCCAAGCTGGCTGCTCGCTTTGTTGTGTGTCTATAAAAATATTATTCGATTTGCCTTGCGTTTTGTTATTGTTGTGTCGCTCCATCTTTTGTTTGCTCTGTATGCATGTCCATTTGGAATTCTGTCACCAGCAATTAAGCACCAGCCGTGTCATAAATATGTGTGCGAGCTGAAGCTCACGGCGTACTGATATTTCCGTACTCCCAAATTGCCGCTGATGTGGGAAAAGGCGTTGATGCGGCTGTCATTGTTGACCCACCCCCGCAATATTTCTAGCCAAGTTTTGCTTTTCCAAGTTTTATTCAATAACTAATCGACTCAAATTGCCACTTGGGGCGTAAGCTTATGTGTGGGTGACACTTGGAGAGAGAGAGAGAGAGAGAGTAAACACTATTGAAAGCTAATCGTTTGCTTAAGCCGTCGGTAACAACAAAAGCAAAGAACTTGTGGCATTATCTTTTGTATATAAGCATAAGCTGGATACTTTTGGTATAAAGTACTTAAATGCTTTAGTTACAATATTTATATTACTATTCATATAAATATTATATAACTAATAATATAACTAATAAGATAACATAAATATATTTGAACTATTTAAAGTTTTGGCAGCTTAGCCATTAAGCAGCTATAATTTTGTATTCTAGGCTCTTAAGTTATATTTCAGCTCAACATCAAACCAATTCCAAATTAGTTTGGAGAGCAGCTTGCTCTTTTAAAGGCTTAGTTATATTTTTAAACAAATGGTGCAACTCTTACTTAATATTTCGAACTAGAATCGTTGGCATTAGTAGCTAGCACTCACCACTTTTAGTTCTTATATTAGTTTGTAAAATAATTAAGCTTGTAAATAAATAAATAAATATTTCGAACTATAAAAACTCTTTAGGCTATGCGTATTTTAAGATTGAGTTTGAGAGATTCTCTATATATTTGTGTTTTAGAATTTAAGAATGTTTTCTTAGCATATCCATTACAAATATTAAGTCATGCAATTAATGACTTAATGTAATTTTATAATATTTGTTGTGAATAATTCTCGATGTTCTGTTATAAGAATGTAACAAGAAACAAGAAATAAAGTCATTACAAAATTGAAAACTTGAAAGTACAGCTTTCATATTATATGTAACTCTATTGATATATAGATAATATAGATATAGTTACATATAATATGATAGCTGTACTTTCAAGTTTTGAATTTCTTAATTACTTTATTTCTTGTTTCTTGTTACTATCTATCTATCAATCTATATAGCTGTGAAATGAGAAACTTGAAAGTACAGCTCACTATAAATATATCTAACTCTATTTATATATATATGCTATGTACTTCTTGCTATATTCTAGCGTATGCCAATATTTCTTTTACACATAATAAATTCTAATTAAATTCTTAGCTTAGCAGCAACACTTCGCACCGTAATAAATACTTTATGCATTAAATTTAACTACTGCTCGCCATAAATTCTAATTGTTACATTTTACATTTAACATTTGTTAGTTCATCAACTGTTTGCCAACTGTCAGCAACAATTTGTTGAGCTAACAAAATCAAAATGTTGCCGTAATGCGGTCAAGTTTTGATTGCTGGCAAAACGAATCGCGTACAAACCTTTGATTCAATGCAATATTCGTAACTGTGACAGCGAACGAGACAATGTATCAAATATATATTTTTGTAATCCAAACAAAGGGTGTTGTTATTTCGGCTGCGCCTATTGTTGGCTAGATTGAACACGAAATTGTTGACATAAACGTTCGTTGATTTGATTGTTGTGTCTGTTGATTTTCGACAATTATGTAATGTATGTTGCAACAACAACAGCAACAACAATTGCAACAACTGTTGCCACTAAACTTTGTATATTTTGCACAATTTTTACAGTTAAAAGAATCGCACAATGGTGGAGGAGCTTGTAGCTTTTTTTTTGTTGTTAGCGTTGCGGCCTGTTTAACAGTTTGGTAACTTGTTTTACATTTAGTTGGCGAACTTTCACTTTTGTGTTAACTGTTTTATAAGCAAAACTGAGCACTTGACTTTTGGCTCACTTGTTTAGCATTTATTATTAGAAATACACTGTGCGAAATACACGTTAAATTCTAAACTTGTTAGCGACTGCGTAGCGAGCGCGCGTCAAGCGTTGAGCGGTACTCGAGCGTATATAAAAATTCAAATACGATTCTAAACGTTTGTGCCAAGCAGCAGCGACGTTGGCTGCTGTGGCAGCGACGTCGACAGCGCAGTTTGAGCGCACAAAAGAGAAATGGCGTTGAGCACAGGCCATTGCTAAGTGCAAGCGAGACAACTATATGTGCGCAGTTATGTTGTGGGGCTGCGTTCATAGTCGTTTGCTTGTGTATGTATGTGTGTGTGTGTTTCGTTTCGTAGGCGGAGCTTAGCTTGCGTTTGTTTGTATGTGTGCGTTTTTTTTACTTTTGCTTTTGCGCGCAATATGGAGTCAAACTTTAGCTACGCGAACTGAAACTGGTTTTTGTTCTAATTGACGCTGCAGCTAAAAAGTAATTAAAGTTGCTAGCGGCAGCATTAACTGGCTTAAAGTTAACTTTTAATTGGCACAAACTATACAAAAAACAGTAACTTTAAATACATAGATAGCGCTGCTGAAATTGCTGCGAACGTGACAGCAGCGCTGCATTTGCTTGCTGCAGTTGCTGCAGTTGGTGCTGCTGCATTTGTTGCAAGTTCGCAGCTTGCTGCAGCTCTAAGTGCTGCTGCTGCAGCTGTTGCCTCAAAGCGTTGGCCGCTTGCGGCACTTGACTGCGTAGACGTCGCTGCAAGTGTCGCGCGTATTGCTGCTTATAGCTGCGCTGCTGCGCCTGCGGCGTCCAGCTGCTTAGCTCGTAGCAGTAGCAAGCGGCAAGTGCAGCGGCCAGGCCCAAGCAGCAGCGCCAGCCCAGCGAACGGGCTACAAGTCCAGCGAGCAGCAAGCAGCCGCCCATGTGTGCATCAGTGTGTGCAAATTGCCATGCAGCAAGCTGTGGCTTTGCCTTGCACTGCAGACGTTGCAACATTGCAGCCATGCCCCAGCTAAAGCGGCACTGCAGCGCAGGCTGAAAGTCCAGCATTGCCGCTTGCACATTTAGCAGTTCAGCTGGCAAGTTTAGTCTCAGCCTGGCAGGCAATTGCTGCTGCGCTGGCTGGCACACTTGCAGCTGCAGCTGCTGCAGCAGCAAATGCTGCACATGCTCATTAAGCTGCTGCTTGTAGCGCTGCAGCGCTTGTGGCACAAATGGGCAGCGAAACTGTTGCACCCACGCAGGCAAAGCTGCAAGCTGCAGCCCCAAACTGCCAACTTCAATGCTTAGCTGCTGCGCTGCCAGCTCAGCCAACTCTAACTGTACTTGCTGCAGCAGCGCTGCTATTTGCAGCAGCATTTCAGCTGCAGCAGCGCAGGGCTGCGCTAATTTCGACTGCAGCGCACTGCGCGCAATGCAAGCGCCGAATTCACGCTCAAAGCTTTCAAATTCTGCATAGCGCTGACGCGCGCTCGCTGCCAGCTGCGCTGCTTGCTTAGGCTGCTCACGCAGTCGCAGCGTTTCCAGCGCAGACACATGAAAAATGCGTCGTTTGGCCAGCGCCGCTGACTGATAAATGCGCAGCTCTGTTATGAGTAAATGCAGACAACGCTGCGTGTGCTGCTCACGCACCAGTTGCGCCAGCTGCGGCTCCAGCGCTGCTGCCGCATCCCAGCGATTGTTCAATATAAATATATGCGGGTTGTCAAGCTGCTGCGCCAGCAGCGCTAGAAACTGTCGCTCCACACGCGAAATTGTGGACTCTGCATTTAGCACCAGCACAAAAACATCCGCAGTCAAACAGCGGCCATCGATGCATGCATCCAATTGGGCATTAACATCCATGCCAGGAGTATCCAGCAGCACCAGTTGCTGCGCTAGGAGTCCACAGCGACTGCTTGGCCAACGCACATGCAACAAACTGCGCGCACTTAGCGCTTGCCACGAATGCGCGCTGGCCAAATCCTTAAGCTTTTCAATGCTCAACTCCTGCCCATCTCCCCCCTCAATCATTACATGCGCTGCAGCTTGCTGCTCACTCGCTGCCACCTCACAAAAGCAGCTTGTTGTATGCCCCATCGCGCTAGGCATTACGCGTTCATGCAACATTGCATTGATCACTGCGCTTTTGCCATTTGAGGTGCGTCCAAAAAATGCCGCCTTCATGCGCTTCGCTTGCAACTTGGCGCCCATTGCCTGCAACTTGTTGCTGCAGCTTGCAAGCTGCTGCTGCATGCGCTGCAGCGGCAGCTGTTGCAAGTGTGTTAGTTGCTGCAGCCATTCCACAATTTGTTGCAAATGCTGCGACATATCTGCATAGATGCTTAGCAAATCGCTTTTGGCCAAGCCAAAGTCGCTTAGCTCAACTTGCGACATTTTTGTAAATTATACAAAATATACAAGCTTATACTTCAGTTCAGTTTATAACTGCGCTTTAAAATTTAAGGCAGCTCAATTTGAAGTTTGTTGCAAAGCAGCTTTGCGTACTTAAAGTTCAAAGCTGCAGTTCAATTTAGCTGCTTAGCCTTTTTCTAGCTGAATTTAGCTTATTAACTTCTTTTACATAACTATATTATTAACATAATATACATATATATTAAGTTAAGTTCATAACTGTAGACAATTCAGTTTAAAGTAAAGTTTAGCGCATCTTTGTTAAAGCAAAAAATTGAAAATTTCTTTGATTTTGCAGCTTATTCTATACTTAACTTTTTTCAAGCTAAATGTAGCTAATTACACACGCCCACTTCTATTCTATGCAAATCTTATAGTATATATATTAAGCTAAGTTGCAGCCAATTCATTTTAAAGTAAAGTGTAGCGCTGCTTTATTGAAAAAAAGTTCAAAATTTATTTAATTTGCGACCTATACACAATTTAGCCGTTTTCATAGCGAAATTTAGCTAATTATCACACCCACTTCCATTCTATTCTATTCTTTATTTTCTATTATGCGCTTCAAAATTTTAGTGAATTCAATTTAAAGTAAAGTGCAGCGCAGCTTTGTTAAAAAAAAAGTTGAAAATTGTTTGATTTGGTACTTATGCGCTGCTTAGCCTTTTTCTAGCTAAATTTAGCTAATTATACACACCCACTTTTATTTAATTTATATGCAAATAGCATTTGGTTTAAATTATTTGTTAATTATAGAAAATATACAAGCCACACTTAAGTTAACTGGGCCTCAAAATTTATAGGAATTTAATTTGAAATGATGACTAAAAAAAGTTGAAAATTGCTTTAATTTGCAACTTATTCGAGGCTTTTTTCTAGCTAAATTTAGGTAATTATCACTCCCACTTCTATTCTAATAGTATCTATATATAAAGCTAAGCTTATAACTGAACTTAATATTTGTAGCCAATTCAGTTTAAAGAAAAGTGCAGCGCAGCTTTGTTAAAAAATAGTTTAAAATTGCTTTGATTTGGGACTTATGCGCTGCTTAACTAGTTTCTAGCTAAATTTAGTTAATTATCACTCCCACTTCTATTTGAATAGTATATATATTAAGCTAAGTTTATAACTGCGCTTCAAAATTTAAGCCAATTTAGTTTAAAGTAAAGTGCAGCGCAGCTTTGTTAATTGCTTTGATTTGGGACTTTTGCTGCTTAGCTTTTTTCTAGCTAACTTTAGCTAATTATAGGCACCCACTCCCACTTTTATTTAACTATAGCGGCTAATAATGCCAATTATTGAACCTTCAAATTGACCCACATACATAAAAAGTTTTTCACTCAACACTAAAAATTTTAACACAATTAACGCAATCAAAAGCCAAACTGGCAGTTGTTGTTATTATAATTTTGTTGTTGTTGTTGTTGCTCTTTTTATTGTTGTTAGGCACTATAGCATGCATTAGTGGGCCACTGAACTATAATGCGCAGTCGCTAGCATTTGAATTTGTTCAAAAATAAATCGAAAAGAGAGGAAAATAAAAATTAGCAGCATCATCAGCGGCTTGATCAATTTTTTCGTTATATATGTAGGGGAAGCTTGAATGTTAAGTTAACTTCGAGTGTGCGGCGGCAGCCATTACAACTTAATTAGTTTAAATTGTTGCGCACGAGATGCTCAAAAGAGACCGACAAGACAAGTGAGCGAAAGAGAGAGAAGTACTGCGCTTTGTTTCAAACGAATTTCCGGTGAAAGAGTCGTAATGAATGCACTTTAAAGTTTTGAAGTGTGTGTAATAACACTGATTTTCACTTTTAAGCACTGAGCTTGCATTTTGGCGAACGAGTCGGCGCCCATAACCTCAAATTTGTAAGCAACAATTATGACAGGACAGATCTTTGGCAGCAAGCGATAGTGTCAACAATGAAATTGCTAAAAATAAAAAGTAAACTAAAGCAATAGTGCTGGCTATTTTACATGCGTGTGTGTGTGTGCATGAGTTGCCACAAAACGCAACTGAAGCTGCACAATGAATTTTTACAATTCATGAATGAACTTGTTATAAATAATTAACATACAAACACACACACACAAGTCTGCGCTCAATTGACTTGTTAAAAACTTATGCAATTTATTAAATAGTTTTTGGCAAACACACACACACACACACATGTATGTGTGTGTAGTAGTGAGTGCGCTCTTTGGGCCACTTGAAAGCGATATGATTATGCAGCAAATTGTGCGTCTGGTCAAGTCTGCGCCGCTTACCCCCGCACGCCTCCGCCCGCGCTGCTTGTTGTGTAAAATTTTGTGTAAATTTCTGTAACGTAATGCTGACCATGTAGAATTTTCTATGCCGCGCATTGCACTGGCCGCAGACAGACCCAAAGAGACAGCAGACAGACACAATGTTGCATTTTCATCAATAGGTCGGTCGAGAGCAACCAACAGCTGCTTTTGCTTTTCATTTTTTTCAAACATAATTTTCATTACCAATTATAATGACTGCCTGTCGTTCGTTCTAGTTAATCAATAAACAGTGTTGTGCAGCGTTTCAAAATAGCGACAACTGTACTTTGCACCCATGTGAATGACCCGTTAGTTGCGTTAGCCGATCTTAGGCTGGTCAATAAACTTGCGTAGCTTGGCAGCTCACAACTTGATTGCATAATGGCAGTTAAGCTATAGCTATATATATATATATATATGTTGCTAGCGTTAGATCTATAGCGTAATTGAGAATAAGCGCGCACAGTGTCAAGTCATGCTCCCAAACTTGTCAAGCCGTCTAGTGTATGTAGTTTGATATTATTCTTGGCTAAGAGCTAAGAAAAATATGTACATATGACAAAATAACAAACAAAAGCGTTATAATAACAAAAAAAAAAATAACACAACACAAGCACAGCGAATTCCAAGCAGCATCAATGTAATCAGATTTGTGAGTTGTGTTATAAGAAAAGGGCACAGCAGACAGTATGAGACGCTGTATTTCAATTAGAGTGCAAACTTTAAAGAAAACAAGCAAAGCATTTAATTTGTATTGGAATGCAGTTTGAATTAATTAAAAATTAAAATTGATTTAAAGTGAAAAACTGCAGCTAGCATTTAATTTCCATTGGAATTCAGTCGTAATGCAGCTAAATAAAAATTGAGTGTGAATTAAAGTTAAAAACTGAAATTAGTAAGCAAAGAAATCATTTAATTTGTATTGGAATTCGAAGTTTTAATTAATTCAAAATAAAAATTGAAATTCAAATATAAATATAAATAATTTCAATTCAAATTAAAGTACAAAATTGAAATTAGACATCAAAGAAGAGCATTCAATTTGAATTAGACTTCGCAGCATGAATTTAGTTTGAATTAAATCAGCTCATGCATTTAAAATAAAAATTCAAATTTAATTAAAAATAAAAAGGAATTAGCTTAATATCAAAAAAATGCTTGAAGCGTAAAGCTGCGCGTAAGTTTTGAATTGAAAATAAATTAATGCAATTCAAAAATTCGTTTCAACAAATTTCAATTCACTCAGTATTAAAATAATTCCTTAAGCATAAAGCTAAGCGTAACACAAATTCAAATTGGAAATAAATGCACAATGCACAAATATATAAATTTGAGTATTGAATTTCTAACTCTGCTATATATTAAGGATACATATACAGTGACTCAACTAATTGATTACGATTTTCATAAAATTGTGAATATGGATTAATGTATATTTAATTAATCAGCCTGAATGCCTTTGTTGCTCTGGCAATACCAATTTTGTACCATAGAATTTAATTCTAGGCTACAATTAAAATAAATATTTAATTAATATTTTTATACAGCTCGTTATTAAGAATATGCAACAAAAAGTATTTGGTGACTAATTATTCATGAAATGAGTGTTGATCAAAGAAAATTGTTTTAATATTTGGAGTCGCCGCTTCTTCTGGTCATACTTTCTACAAGATTTTGTGATATTATATTTTTAGCTATAAGACTGCTCTACACTTTGTTGTATTTCAACTATAAGACAGCTATACACTTTGCTATAGCGTCTATATGTATTTCATATATAAAGTGCGTACTGTACACCGATTTTAAGGCAGACAAGCAGCATTAATTAATAAAAATATACAAAGAGCGTAGCGCTGCGACAATCTCAGAGACTCTGGGAGTAGCAACTTAATTATGACAATGAGGAGAGTCTTGGAAAACATATGCACCAATGACAAGGCGTTAAATACAGGACAAAACGCTTTACAGCTTCATTAGCAACAGGACTGGCTTACAATAGTTAGTAAAAACTGCTGACTGACTGACTGACTGACTGATATATGTGACAAACAGTAGTTACCTGTAAATCAAAGAAAAGCGTATGCGCTAGCAATAGGTCTGTCTATATATAGGAAAGACACGCATAGACATAGATACACATAGCTATGCTTAATTGAAGTGAAACAAAATTAAAGATACAAAAATGACTTTCATTTTAGTTGCGAGCAGAACAATAGCCGCGCTCTCTTTCTAACGCTAACGCGCTCTCTCGCTCTCTGGGGAGTTGGGAACAAAAGCGTGTGACTGCCCTGCCTATGATATTAATCTTCAGTATAGGCGCGCATCAATGGATTTTTAATAATAAATAGTTGGCTACGAGAAATAATAATAAGCAATATAAATGCCTATGAATAAACAGCTAACGATATGTGGATATAGAAAATGCGCTGCTGCTGAGTTTGCAGCTTATCTTGATTGCTGCGGGAAGTTGGAGCTGCTGCTGCTGCTGCTGCTTGGTGGTGGCTTTGACACTCTACAAAATGGCGGCCACACTCGTTCGCTCTCGCTCTAAGGACTCTACTGGGTTGAGCTGCTATATGTGCTGGCTATAGGCCAAAGGTTGTGCACACACATATATATAAGCTATATACATTATCGTGTTACAATTTTTTGGCGAATCATGGTACGTTCATTTTTCAAAAAGCAAAATGTTGCATGCGACGTGCGGCTGCTACTTTTTGCTGCTGCTGCTGCTGCTGGCTACAGACGTCTCCCAGTTGCTGCCGCTTTTGCTTTTAATAATAAAAGTTCGTGTGCGTGTCAAAGTTTGTTTGAAAAGCGAGCACAGGCCGCCGCCGCTTTGGATATGAAATTGGGCGCATTGCCAAGCAGATTAGCAGCGGCGTCGGCTTTATCGATATCAGGCCATATGTATGTATGTGTGTGTGTGTGTGTGTGGGTGGAGAAAAAGAAAAGCTCATTTTTCTTTTAATTTTCGTGCCTGTCAACTCAAAATGCCTACATTCATTTATAAAACGCCACACACAAAAAAGTATAATGGCGTAAGGACTCAGGATAATCCATTTTCGTTACACAGCTGGCAGCCGCCATTTTGACTGACATTAGCTACTGTTTGTAACTATAACTTACCAGTTTCATTATCAATAGTAAACGGTATGCCATCCCATTCATTTGTAATTGCTTCCAAATCGGCAGCATCCTTTTCATTAAGTGTTGTCTACAAATTAAAAATTAATTAAAAGCTTTTGAAAGCTTCTTGTTATGAAATTCAATTGTAAATTTTCCACTTACCTTATCTTGTTGTAGCTCTTCCAAAGCCGCAAGCTTCTCCACATCGTCAGCATTAAGTTTATTGCTGTCAGCTGTAGCCTTGGCTGCCACTTCTTCCCCAGCAGCAGCATCTTGATCTTTCTTAGCATCAGTTGAGCTATTGCCGCTTGCATATGAAGCATTAATAATTTTCTCCTGATCCAGGCTAAAGCCCAAATCCACATCCTGCTTATAAAGCACCTCAGCGATTTCACTTTCCTGCAAATCAATTTAATTATTATTAATTATTTTGTATATTATTAATAAAGCGTGCACATTTTATTCATTACTTTAGTTATTAACACTTTCATGTTTGTTTTGCTTTTGCTTCAAATTTTAATAACAAATGCACTTCAGTTTGTTTGTTTGTGCTTAAGAGTTTTGCTTCCACTTGTTCAAGTGTCGCTCTTTCGACTGAATAATTTAAATAAAACATGTGTTCTAGGTGTGATATTGTTTACTCTTACGCTTGTTTTTACAATTTATATGACTGATAACTGTTGTCTAGCGATAAGCGCAGTGTCTGTGCGTTTGGCCTAAAGAGCGCGACACGTTTCCAAAGATTAGTTGCGGCTCTTTTAAGAGCAGCAGCGCTTATCAAAATCTCAAGCGCTCTTTGTGCTACATACGAGCGTAAAAATAATAGCTACAGTTATCAGTTAGTATGCGGTTCATTTTGTAACAATACAAATGAATTGGAACTACCCTAGTTTAAAACAGTTTGGCAACTCAAGCGCATTTATTTGGCTGCTTTTGAAAGTTTTTCTAAGAGCTCTATGTACTACTAAATTGGCATAAAATGAATAAGTTAAGTAAACAGTTAATGTTCGTTCCACTTGCTCAATTAATTGTATTCAAATGAACTAAAATCTCACACTAAGGAATAAAATAATTGAGGAGGAACTTTAGTTAGTTGAAAATATAGAATATAGTCTCATATTATAGCCACAAAATCTTTCCAAGAGCTCTTTGTACTACAAATTAAAATAAAAGGAATAAGTTTACTCAATGTTCGTTCCATTTGTTCAATTAGTTGAATCCAAATGAACTAAAATCTCACAGTAAAGAATAAAATAACCAAGAGGCAACTTTAGTTGGTCGAAATTATTGATTACTATATATATACTAGCTCTTTGTACTACAATTTAAAATAAAAAGAATAAGTTCAGTTAATGTTCGTTCCATTTGCTCAATTAGTTGTACCCAAATGAACAAAAATCTCACAGTAAAGAACAAAATAAATAAGTGGGAACTTTAGTTGGTCGAAACTCAAGCGCAGAGTCTACAGTTTGGAAATTGGCTAAAGCACTTAAAAGATTTTCCAAGAGCTCTTTGTGCTACAAATTAGAGTAAAATGAATAAGTTTAGTTATCAATTTGCTCAATCAGTTGAATCAAAATGAACTAAATTTATACTCAAAAGAGCAATTGGTTTATATCAAAACTCCAGAGCTGATTCTTACATTTTAGCCTTATCTACACTTGCAAAATTGGCTAAAACCCAAGCGAAATAAACTTGTCTGCAATTTGAAAACGCAAATTCATGTTAAAAGACACTGAAGACAGAAAGAAAAAAAAGGGGAGTTTGGTTACAAATTAAAGCGTTAATGTTGCATTTTGTATGCTGGACTTGTTCTCGGGGTTTTTAATCCTTTTTTGACCAAGTCAACAAACTCGAAATGCTGAAATTTTTGGGCGTTTTAAGCCGTCAAAAAGAGCAGGCAGTGGAATTTCTGCGGCTGCACAGGTAGCGCTGAAAATCATTTCGAGCGTATAATCACAGGATAATGGCGTACATTAGTGACTGACTGGACGATCTACACACACACACACACACACAATGACACAACATAACAAATTTTCAAGCATGACAATTGCAACATTGATGGCTTAATTAAAATGTTTGCTATTGCTACAAATATTTTTACTCCAAAGGCGACATTTTATTTTTTAGACTGCTGCCCACTCCACTTGAATTATAGAGGGTAAATTTTCTTTCTTTTTTTTATGTTTTAATGAAATTGTTTGGCCCCGTCGCGCATTGTGAGGCTTTCGTTGAACTTTTCTGCGCTGCTGCGGCGGCTGAGGCTGCTGCTGCTCGTGAAACAAAAAGCAATCAATCATTATGTGTATGTGGGAACCACGCCTATCTCCTGCATTACTCAGCAACTAAAGCGAGAGCCAGAGCCAGAGCCAGCAGCGTTGAGAGTTTAGCATGGCGGCGGCATCATTGGTCTCCCGCTCGATCCACAAAAAGAAAGAAAAAAGGGCCGACGCCGTCAGTCGCTGCTGCTGTGAGCCCAATCAATTGCTGCCGCGCAACGCTGACTGCGCGACGTCGACTGCAGCAGCGACGCAGACGCGTTGCTCTCCCAAGGGAGTAAGAGAGTCTGTCTGTGTGTGTGAGTGCGATTGGTGCCCTTGCACATGCTGTGCACTGCGCATGTTCTCAAAAAAAAAATAAGCAATTAAGCAAGAGCGAGAGCGCGCATAAGAGAGAGTGAGCTAGATAGACAAAGGCAAGCGAGCAAGTTGGGGCGTAAAAGGTCAGAGGCTTATTTGTCGGCAAACTGTCTTTTATATACAAAATTAACAACTAAGTGTATTTAAGCGCTGTGCTATGCCATTAATAGTTGTCAACTTAGTTTATGGCTTAACTTAGTAACAATAATTAGTATAAAGTGGCTGCCAAAAATAAATTTTTTGCCAGAAAGATGGCTATCAACATAAACTTATCGTGCAATAGTTTCAGACTCAATAGCCTTATCTATATGGCTAATACGTGACGAAACAAATGTTAATAAACAATAATAAAAATAATAGTAGTGCGTATTTTAGCATGACTAAGAGCACGTGTATTTAGTAAAGAGATGAGCTGCGTTTAAAATGAGTTAAGACATAATATTTATCTTTGCTTTAATTTATTATTAAAAATAAATATGCTTGCACTTTTAGTGGGTTAAACTATTTCAACACAAAGCAACAATCGTGGCTGCGTTAAGCAAATTACTTCAACTAAATTTATAATAGCAAAGTTGAACTAGCCGCCTAATTGTTTATATTATAACAATCACGTGTGGTATTAAACAAAGTCTAAGCAAACTAGTTTAACTAAATTTATAATAGCAACTATAGCAAAGTAGCGTACTAATTGTTTATAAGCCACAACAACTGAACAAAGTCTTAGCTTTGCATTTATAACATTTGCGCTTAGTTTAATTTTCTTTCATTGTTAATCAATCAACACTGTGTGGTCAGCATTAGCATCAAAATATTGACACTTGCAACGTTTTGTAGCAACAATTAGTGCAGCATTAAAGACTTGACCACAGCATCTCGTAAACCAAGATAAATGTATTTTTGATCCTTTGCCGCGGCAAATCAAATGAAAAGCATTAAAGTGAAAGCAAATGTCGGCAACGGTAGAAAGTACCCAAAATACAAATTCAAAGAATAAAAATGCAGCTAAAAAGGAAAGGCAAGTTAAAGGCTCGAACAACAACTGCGGCTAAAAAGGTTGGCGAACGTCATTAATAAAGCCTCGCAAAGATTTTTTTGATGACACCTGAGCTGACAGCAAGCCGTGCAAGATCACTTCACGTATACACACACACACACACACACACACACACACACACAGACGAGTGTGTTGCAAGTGCGGCGCATATTAATCATGCGCTCGTCAAGTCTGCAGTCAGTCAGGCAGTCAGAGTTGCCCACCAACAAAGCGGCAAAAATTCAAGTGGCCAAGTGTCTCATGTATCTGATAGATACACATATAGCACAAGTATCCTGCCGTGCCAAGTCGGACTGCCTGTCTGTGAATTTATTTGCGGTTAGGCTATGATACCGCCCACATAAGCATAATAACTGTTCATTTGTGTCATCATCAATACGTTTGCCAACTGCAATTAACAATTTAAAAGCTCGCAACCCCCATCAATCATTTAAAACTTGCTCACACACACACATGTGCACACACAGTAGCCAGGTTAAGGGGCAAGCGATTGCCCACATAAGCCATAATTAACGCTATTTAATTATTAGAAATTAACTATTTGTACATTTGTGCAAAACCTTTAATCGCTTATGCTTTAACACTTTTTGTGTAATTAAGTGAAAATGCAGCGTAATTACGCTCAAATGATTTTTCAATTTGCCCATGTGAATATAGAAAGTTTATAAATTTACACACACACACACACACCGCTAAATAAATATGCATATGCATGTACTCCTCGTTGAGGCACATTTTGCAAAATAAACTTTTCTGTTTCCCCCGGTACACACGTAACACTCTTGATATAGCCAGCGAACAGACTAAAAAAAATAATTGATTCGACTTATTGGCAGTGCCTAGAAGACCCTAGTATTAAATATTAACGTCGTAGACAAGTGAGCAGAGCAAGAGAGAGAGCTCATAAAATATTTGATTGTGGAATTAAGTGCCCTAAGCTGATAAGCTAACAACCTCTTTACACTCTTACTAAGTTTTAGTGAGAGAAATTGTAAAATTGTAGATTATAAAGATGATAGCGCCATAAATTGTGTGCATTTGTTAATAGATTGTAATTAAATATAACAAGCGGATCCGTAACATATTCAAAATATTTACATTCAAGGTTGCGCGTAGTAAAATTTATAAATTGTTTTTTGTTAGAATTTTCTACATGCTCTAAAGCGTAAAGCATTAACTTCAAAAGCTGTATTCAATTAATATTTGTTGTATTCTAATTCTAATGACAGCTAGCCGCACAATTTTCAATATATTATTGTACACACGCCTATTAAAACTAAATTCAAATTTCCCGCCTACGCCCAAGTTTCATTTATCAAAGACTCAACCCCAAGTGTTTTTGCTACTGGTTGCTGTCTTCGTTAAAGTGGTTGTTGCGCTACAAGTTGCGTGGTGAATGCTGATTGGCGCTGAGTTGCCAGCAGAGGTGAAGAGCGCGCGTGTTGAATAACAGAAAAGAGATAGCTATGTTGTGGCTGAATATGAAGAATACTGCAAGAGATGTGGTGAGTAAATATGCCGGTATATCAGCTGTTCGCTGTTTGTTTTCACCCCCCCGCGCAGTCAAAAACTATACACAATGTGTTCATACTAGAATGCAATTGGAACAATTTAACAATTTAAATAAAAGTTAATGAGAAAAGTACAGTCATAGAAAAAATGTAATCATATTTTAAAATTAAACTGAGTTAAAATAGAGAAATGATATATGAAAAGCAAAGCAAAGAACTTGTGATGAAAACGAAGTTCAACAAAACTTTTTAGCTGTTGCGCTTTGCGCACATGTTTGTTTATTCTTGCGAAATGAATGAGCAAAGAGCGCTAGCCAAAAAAAGAGCAACAACAAAAATAAACTGCGCGAAACAAAATCAAAAAAGAAGCACAAAGATAAAGTTGTTTGTGTGTGTTTTTAAGATACGCTTACAATTAGTAAAGCTTTTGTATAGCATAAGGTAAACGACATTCGATCGTAGTAGTGACCTCATCTTGCTCTCTCGCTCACACACGCACACATACTAATGAGTAAGAGAATTGGGCACAAGCATCTTAAAGACAGTTTAGACAGTTTGATTATAATTTATCACAACAAATGTATGTTGTCAAGGTAAAAAATAAATAGCATTAAAATATATAAACTAACAAAACTCAAAGCCAATTGCACAGGCTAATTTGCAAAAAGTGAGTGGGAAAAACTGTGACCCATTTGATTGTGATCATGTGTATATAACTGACGCTCGAGATGCATAAAAATAAAACAAATATATATGCAAAAAATGCGTTCTCTGCTGTCAGCCGCTAAAATGGAAAACATTTCGTGACATGTTTCTTGCTTTGCAAAAATGTATGGAAAAGCAGCTAAAGGCAATCGAAAATAAATGGCATTAGTCACCTCTCCATGCAATGTTTAAACACATAAATATTTACGCTTACATTCAAGTATGTATTTAAATGCAATTTGCAAAATAAACACAGCGAGAAAAAATGAAACAGTATTGAAAAAAAAGGCTTGCATATCTATAGCACTGATTATAATCTAAAGTGCGAACTGACGTCATAAAATTATACTAATTAACAGCTGTTATCAATACTAAACAGGAAGCACATGTAATCGATAAACGATTGCTAGCTGAGTTTTCGAATTTAGCACATGGCTAAGCTAATGATATACACAACATTAGAAAATGGACAGCAAAAAGTTTAAAATCCCAAAAAGAAACCCAAATCAAGTCAAATAGAGGTCAGACCCGCAGCGCTAATTAGCAAGTCAAAAATATTCGCAGTTGACATTGTTTCGAAAACTGCACAAATACTCAAAATACTCATTCACTCTCTCTTTTGCGCTTTGAATTGAATTTAGATTCTAATGTTACCTCCTCAACAACTTCGACTTCGTTGATAACACCGTAGGAGTCCTCGCTGGTTAGTCCTTCCACTTCGCAGGCATTGGCAACGCCTGCAGCACAAAGTTCAGCATCTGCCTCCGCATCGTCGTTGTGCTCGCCAAACAGCAGATTCAGCTGCAGATCATCTTCATCCTCCTGCTCCTGCTGCTCCTCTTGTTCCACAGTTAAACTGCCTGTGCTGCTGGGATGTGGCGTGCTGTCATTGAGTGCATTGAGACTTGCTGCATTCAGCTGCGCGCCGCCGGCAAATCCATGTATAAAGGCTGCCAGACTGAGATCCGTTTGTTGTCCATCCTTAAGCGGCAAATTAGCATAAGGACTGCTAAAGGGCAAATCGCCATAGTCATGCAAATCAGCCAAGTTCTGTTCCCATATTGAGCGCTGATCATGCGGCAAATCGGATGAGGCAAACATATCCGCTTCCGCACTAGCAGCATGCGAACTGCTGTTGTTGTTACTGCTGCTGTTGTCCGTCGCTGCTGCTGCGCCACTCTCCGCAGCGCTGGCACCGCCTGTGGCGCCTCCAGTGCTTTGCAAATCCTGCAGCGCTGCAGTCTGCACGCTGCTGTTGCCCGTCGTATTATGCAGATTCATAACAAAAGTGCTGGCATTGAAGTTGCCCCTGGGCAGCTTGTAGCCCTTGGCAGCGCCCACGCCCATGCCCGCCAGCAGCGGCGACAGCTCATCCAAGTGCAGCAGATCCTCAATCAACGGTGTCATGCCCTTGCGATTGCCATACGGATGCTGCGACTCGCGCATCGGCACCGTGCGCAGCATTTCCAGCTCCCAGCCATCGCCATGCGACAGCTCCAGCTGCGAGTCCCAGCGCCGCAGTCGCTGCTGCAGCAACGTATACTCCGGATCCACATGCAGCAGGCTCAGGGCCAAAGCTATTTGCAGCATTTTCATGGCATAAGCCTTTTTGTTTGAGATCATTTTGAGTTTGTTCTTGTGTTTTGAGGTTACAAATGCAATTGACAGCAATGAGCGTGGGTGGTGGTGATGATGACAACCACGACGACCGTCGACCGTCCACAGTTGACAGTTCTTTGCTGCCCACCTCCCCCCGCGGTTCAATGACGTTTCCTTGCCCGCGCTGCTGTTGCTGCTGCTCTTTACTTTGTCTATATACTATATAGTTTCGATATAAGCAATGTTTGCATATATGGTTATATGTAAATTTGTAGACAGCTCACTGCTGCGCAGAAAACCGAGAAAAAAATGCAAACAACAATTTAATGTTGTTGTATTTGTTTCAAACGCAATTCTCCTGCCAAAGCGTTTGCTTTGCTTATTGTTTAATGCTTTCCAACTGTTGCATTTGTTTTTAACAATTTATATATGATGATGATGATGATGTCCTTGTGGCGGCGACACTGCAAGCAAAATGAGAATAAAGCGATTAGTCAGTTTGTCGTATATATAAATTGCACTAAATTCAATGAAACAATGAATTATAATGAACATAGAAATTTGTTAATTTCCGCGCTAATCAAACAAATAAATAATGACACTAAGTTAATCAAAATTGTGCACAATTTTTGCAATAGATAACGAATTTGTTTTTGTTATTGTTGTCTTCTAATCATGAGTCAACATTTATATATTTATGTATACTCAACAAGCATGACGACTGGCTGGACATTGTTATTATTGCCTCTTGGGGTTGAATTGAGTTTAAAGCAAACTGGCTTAACAACAAATTTGTTATAAATATATTTTATTTTAAGATAAACTCATCTAAATGCAAATGACTAATTTGAGCTATTATTTAATTTAATTTTTTAGCCAAGATTTCTTTGCAAAGAAAGGTGTTTGTCTGGCTGCCCCTTCTACTTGATTTGGGCCGCATCCACTGGCCAGACTTTGGGGCCTGTCATGAACTTGAACTTGTTCAAGGTCTTTTTAGCACACAAAAATGTACGTGACACACACATTAATAGCATAGAACACACACACACACACAGGCGAGTTCAAGGACAGCCCAATAATGTTTAGAGTTCACTTGCGAAATTGATATAAACTTTCTTTGTTTAAAAAGGCTGCGAAATTGAAAACACATAAAACAAATAATAAGTACATGGAGGCCAAAAAGCACAGACAAAATGTTACACACACACCAATGCAGCTCTGTATTTGATTGCGTGTGGGTGCGAGCGAGATTATGGCAAATAGATGTGTATGCATATGTGTAGACATCAGTGCACTCACCTTTTTCTCTCCACAAATTGAATTTGCAGCTCGTTGTGTTTTTTGGGGGCTACAAGAAGCAGCGCAGGCGGCGGCGACGCAGCCAAGTTTAACGGTGAAAAAGTGCGACGCAGTAGATTCCGTGCTGCTGCTGCTGCTGTTGTTGTTATTATTACTGTTGTTTTAAAATGAAATGCTTTTTAAGCATTTAACAAAACGCCAGCACACGCCGCTGACGTCGCTGCCGACGTTGTTTTAAAAAATTGCACGCGGCTTCAATTTGTTTGGAATTTTTTCTTGCTTTATATGTTATATTTATATTTGTTAGCTGCAAAATATTGGAAATTTTATATTTCTTGTGCCAACGAGTTGAATTTGTTTATTTCTGCGGCGTGTTACGTCCTTGAACTTGGCTAATGCTAATGTACTTTCTTTCACGTCTTTCTTAATTTGCGCACCACGCACACACACTCACACGCATTAACATTTATATTATATTTATGTCTGTGTCTGTATTAATTTTAATATTTGGTTTGTTTTACATGCGGCCGTCGCCGCAAGCTTGGAAAGTTAAATGTCGTCGTCTGTCTGTCAAAATGCTCTTCTTCTTTCGGCTACGCACTTTTGCGCTTGTGTGCGTGAGTTTCTTGTATGGTGAAATCGCCATTTGTTTAAAAACTCACACACACAGAAACACCTTTGCACACACACACGCATGTATGCATATATATGTATGTTTTGACGTATTGTTTTTTATTTTGCAATACCGTATGCTTATTATGCTTTACGTTTGTTTCTTTGTTTGCTTTTATCGCTGCTTTCTGTCTGACTCACATAAACGCACACACACACACACAGAGACGAACTGCTCAACCAGTTTCTTCATTCTGTCGCTTTCGTATACTGAACACAACACATGTGCAAAATAATAACAATTAATTCGTACTGTTAATTTAATGCAAAATAATTTTACTTTTTATGACAATCAAAGCGCAAGTGCGCGCACACACACACACACATTTAATATGCACACCAATGCACAAACAACACATCAGGCGAGCAACAGTCAAATTCGAAGAAGAAGCAGCACAGAAGAGCGACATGAAAGCACAAGCAGCACAGCACAGCACATAAACAAACGGCATGTAAATTTGATAATAATTTAGTTTGCTTTTTTACGCTCGCACTTGGCATAACGTGTGGACAGCGAAACTTCGAGAATAAAAGTTTGTTTGATTTTGCACTTTGTATCGTTGATGTACATATGTATTTATTGTAATTTCGTTAGATTTTATGCAGCTTGCAACACACGACAGCTGAGCGCAATTGAGAGCGAGATAGCTTATTGCTGAATTGAGTGGCTCAGCTGCGCTGTTGCTAGCCAAACCAAAACACACCACAATGATGTTGCATTTATTCAGATTCGATTGCAATTGGTAAAATTGCAGAAAACACGACAATATTTTCCAATGTTATTTATTATAAAAACACAAGCACACACACACACACGCATACACATGCAGCTCTTGCCGTCTGTACTTCGCACTTTTTTTCGCGCTCTCTTTTGCTTATAGTTCGCCGTTTGTCATATTATTTAAACTTTCTTTTTGCGCTGCTATTAAACGTTTCACTGGCCTTAACATTAAATAAACTTATTATGTTTGATCAAAACCTGCAACTACATACACAACCATGTGTTTTTAATGCCAATTGTTTATTAATTTTCACAAAATTTCTTCACGAGATGCCGAGCCACAGGCACACGTCTTTTCACCACGGCGCTTTTTATAGTTGTTGTTGTTTTTTGGCCGTTCGTCTCAATGGTATGAGTTCGACTCAAAATTGTATGAGTTGCAACCAAAACGATTGCCTAACACTGTTTAGCAGTGTAGTAGCCGTCAAACTGTAAGCAGCTGAGTAACGAAAGCTGTAAAACTGTATATGTAGAGGTGCTAATCGATGGGGCATGCTCGCTTGGCAACTAAGCGCGTAACTTAAATTTAAATAAGCAAAACAAATGTAAGCTTGTAACTTAATGTAACTTACGTATATAGCAACTGAAAATAATTAATAAATTGTGCTCGCATTTAAAAACATAAGGATACAAAATTAAAACTTACCAAAGTGTCAAAATTAAAACCAAAACAGTTTACATTACGCTTGTTCGACAAAGTTTCAGCAGAGATAATTGTTGGCGTAGACAAAATTGTTGGGGTGGTGGGCGTTGTTAAGGCCGCAGGGATCGAGGCTACCATTGGCTTAATCAGCAGCTTGGGGGTTACGGGTTTAAATGCCTTTTGGGTTTGCTTGGAAATTGGGTCATAGCCCTCAATATCCTTGATGGGTGATAGCGATTGCATTCGCGGCAGATCCTCCATATTGATCATATTGGCTTTTGCATTAATTATTATGAATCAGCTGTTGGGAACTGTAAATAGAAAAGAAGTGCCTCTTAGTTAAGCAACTGGGACTGCCCTGGGAAGTTAAAGTGCAACTTGTTGGGGCAGTCTGGTTGTTTTTTTTTAGTGTATAACACCTGGCATGGTAATTCCTAGATAGCAACAATCTGATGAGCATAAAACTCGCACTGAGTCAACACGACTGATAAGTACACTTTAATTATTATATATATACAATAGAGATTAGATAGTGTGGCTATAATCTATTGAGTATTTTACGATTTGATTTTGACATATGTACATGTATACGTATTAATTGCTGCGACTATTTATGATTACGACATGGAAATTCAAAATTTTCAACTGCATTTTATTATGGGTGATTAATAAATATACTTAGAATTGTTAAACAAATTAGGTTGGAGCTGCTAATTGAACTGCATTGAACTTACTGCAAATATAGGATTGTCAAACTTGCAGTTAAATATTTGTTGATCAAGTACAGCTCAAATATAGACAATTGCTCATCACTTTTTTTTCGAAATAAATTTGAATTTTCTTCTGTTTGCATAGCCTTTGAAGCTTCGCAAGCTTTCAGATGATGAAATTTAACGATACTAAAAGCATTTAAGCAATGCAAATTAGGTTTTTTTTTAAGCGACAAAAACCAGTTTGATATATTTTTTACGTTTTACAAGCTATAGCTTAGCAAAAAACAGAAGGCTGCGTATAAGTCTGGTTTATAATTACTACAATTACAACTAGAAACACAAGCCTGTCTTGAGAATTACACGTGTACAACTGTACCTGGCCCTATATGTAGATTTATTAATAATTGCCTATATTGATTTGATAGACTCATATGTCAGTCAACAAAGCGGAAATAATAACAAACTGCGGTAATTAGCCAAACATTTAATGTTGTATTGTGTGATATGCTTGAACTGTTGGCAAGCCAATTATTAAACAAGTGTAATTTGTATACCCTAAAGCGAAAGTACAATGGACTAGCAGAGCTATTGTAATAAATATATAAATTTAAACTAGGGTATTTTAGACGCGACAACTATTTGTTGTTGTTGTTTATTTTTAGACGCACTAAAATTCGCAAGAATAGCAAAGTAAATAGATTAATTTATATTATATCTTGTTGTTATTGATGTTAAGGCAGCAGCAAAGAGTAAAAGCGAAGCACATGATGACCGCATAATATCAACAAAGATGCGCTCTCTTCTACGCTCTCACTCACACACACACACAGACGCACACACGTGTATTAAACAAACATTTGCGTATACTTGATGTATGTTATTAGAACAGGCAAATAAATGTATGCATGGAATTTTTTTCAGTAGCCAACTTGTAGCGTCAGCGTAGTTAACGTTTTTTATTTAATTCGCTAGCGTATAGACAACAATCACACATAGACAAACAGTCACACACACACGCACACACATGTGCACCCCACACGCGCCAAGTTAATTGTTTATTGTGATCTTAGCTCTAACGGCGCAATTTTCACTTGATATAGTTTTTGTTTTTGCATTTATAACATACATACGCTTATGTTGATAACAATTGTTCACTTTTGTTTTATTTGATTTTGTTTGTTTACACACAGTTTTTAATAATTTCAAGTTTTATTTGCATCAGTTTCAAAACAACATTCCACAGGTGCCTCTTTTTATAAGAGAAATAAACTTAAGACAGCGACAACGGCGGAGCTGGCGTTTTGGGTACGGTTCACAATAAACTAAACGAGCGCGATTGCCGCCATTCAGCTTAATCAGCTGCTCGACGTTGGAGCAGCGCACTCGTCTAGCTGCTGAGCTCCTCGCTCCCTCTCTCGCGTCCCACAAAGCAAACGTTCGCGACAGCGACGCTAGTTGATAAAGAGCAGCAACAACAACAAAGGGAAGAGATAGCGTCCGGCAAACAGAAACAGAACATTGCTCTCTCGTCTGCGCGCTCTCTCGCTGCTCGCCCTTGTGTGTGGGAGAGAGAGCGTAATTGAACTGTCCATGATAATAATAGTATTAACAGCGCTGTCAACTAGTTTTTATAACAAGTGGACAAAGTTAACAGTTGGGCGCCACCAGCGCTAACAAAGCGATCATGCCAACAGATAGCCACCCTTTCATTTTTAATTACATATTAATTTATAATTTTATTTAGCTGTAATCCCATTTGACTTAGTATACATAAATATATATATTTTCATACAATTAGATTTACGTCTTTAGAGTTGCTTTGCCTGCTTTTCATCTACATCTCACCTACACAATTTCGCTTATAAAAGTTGATACAATATATTTAAAATAAATAATTTATATTAGGCTTAAGAACAGTCGCAAATCAATTTTAGCTAAATTAACTACAATTTCTTTTACATTTAGTAAAACAAAAAACAAGAGCGGGGGGTACGAGCGAAGGTTTCAAAATTATGAGTTATAAACAAATATATGTGGACGGATATGCGTGGACAAGTTACAGGGTATGCAAAGAGTAAGCCGAACTTAGTTTTAGTTTGGTTTTTGTATAATAAATAAATGATTATATACAATACAGAGATCTGCCAATCAAAACGTACACGTGTTCTAATTTTTTTTTACACTAGTTTAGAGATAGAGATAGAGATGTGTATAAGATGATTTTGTAAAACTTTCTAAACTTCGAGTTGTAAGTGTATGTTTGTATGCGGTTCGTTCGTTTTGTTATTATGTTTATACATTTTTCGAAAACTGTAAAGTCGCTCCAAAACTTGTTTTCTGCTATAACTACTAAAGTTTGTTGCATTTGTTTTTGGTTGTTGTTTTTTGTTTGTAACATGTTCATTATTCATTAAGTTGCATTTTTTTATTTTTGTTTGTTTGTATAATATTGTTTGTATATATATTTATCGTAGTATGTATGCTAGATTGAAATTGCAAACGAGCCATCTGAGAGAGTTATAGCCCTCAGTCGAGCGAAGAGCCGAAACGAGCGCGAACTAGTCGAAAAAATAAATAAATTAGCATAGTCTAGGCCTAGTTGAAGGTTTTCTCGTCTTGGTCAGTAGTAAAAGCTCTGCGAGCGCCAAATGAGCCGGAAGATAATGCTGAGCGGACAGACGACCATGTATGTGTGTGTGTGTGTGTAGGTGTGTTGTCTATAGATTCAGTCTAAGCTGTAGCTGATAAACTTAGCACACACACACACACATACACACACTTGAACTGTTATACGTCGCAGTCGCTTCTAAATATAAATTCATATAAAAACATAAATCAAAATTATGTCAAGTCTATGCTAAGTTTTTTGTTTGTTTAAGCGCTGCTTTTGAATTAAAAAAACCTATGAGACTTCTTCTTCTTCTTCTTGTCTAGCAGATTATGTTGTGCATAAATAAAAAGTGTTGAGCTTTTTGTCACATGTTTTATATAGTGTGTAAGTATGTACATATGTAAGCATATGCATAATATTCATTAAATATATATATTTATATAAGTTTAAACTTTGCTGGCGTTTTTGGGGAAAAAGGAAGAATTCTGTGATATATTCATTGCGCATATATATACACTTACGCACACGCGCACACACACACAGACACAGACATGCACATGTACAGTTTACAGTTAAAGTTAATAACTACTATGCTATACATTTAATATAATTTTTGTGGGGCTTATAATTGTTGCTTGTTGAAAAAATATGTTTTATCTTTATCTTATTTATGTTTGCTTTTTGTAAAATATACATACATATACAATATATATCCTCATGGTTCCGTTTTTTTGTAGATTATATAGAAAATGGCATGCGGCCATATATATATAAAGAGCTTAATTTACAGTTTGCAGCTTGATGTGTTAACCAAATTTGTTTAGGAAGAAACTAAATGTCTGGAGAGAGATCTCGTAAGCCCTGCAAGAGTGTACATATGGCCATGGCAATGATATGGTTATGGTTAATTATAGTAAGTATATAATAAATTAGAATTACTTCTTTTGTTTGTATGTGTATGCAAGGAACAAATGAGTTGCAAATGAGTACGGAGTGCCACTACTCCCCCTACTACATATATTGATATTTAAATTAAACGCTCTATCGATGTGAGTGCAAATTGCTCTCCACCCATTTATACAAGGACGTCTGCGAACGTGCCACCCATTCCACATTCGAGGCGACGCTACTCAGCGTCATATTCAACACAGACATGCCCTGACCACGTCCAAAACGATGCACCAACGATTTAAGCTGCAAAATATATATTATTAATATTGGGTACGCTTTTAAGTCTTGAGGGTACCTCACCTCATCGTAATCAAACTTCGTTGCGCCATATTGTGTTATGGCTGATATCACTTTGGCAAAGCTGAGCGTGCCCGGTCCTAGACGCTTCTCCAGCTCAAACCATTTGGCTTGCAGAAAGCGACAGGCCATTGCCCCACCTGTGGGCGTGCCCGCTATAGCTTTAAGCACCTGCACCACCTCCTCGGTGGGCAGCATGGTTACATGCGAGAGCAAACGATTCTGCAGCCAAGCATCCTTAGTGCGTCCCAAAGCGCGCAGCAGCTGCATGCGCTCCACAAAGGTTTCCGAGGTGCGCTGCAGATTGACAAAGCGCTCCCAACAGTGCTGCCAGTAAATATACTCCCCCGACAATATGGAACCCGTGTAGACCACCTGTAAATAAAGTTAATGAATCCCTTATAGAGTTTTTAAAGTTTGTTTGCTTACCTCACGCAGATTTGGCGCTATAGCGGAGCCATTGTAATATAGAAACTGATTCAACATATTCTTGGCCTTGGTTATGCTGTCTATATCCTCCCAGAGCACTGATGCCAATAGCACTTCGGGTCGCATAAGTCTGTTGAAGATAAAATGTATGAGCGTTGACTGCAGAATTTACTCTTAAGCGAACTTACCGCTTTGCCACATCTCCCTCATCAGTCCAGCCCACTTTCTCCATAACCGTTGAGATTTTCATCTTAATAAACTCGCTCAACATCAAAAAGCATTCGGAGTACTTGAGTATGCGACGCCATTTTTCCAAGTGCCTCAAAGCCAAAGCCATGGGGCCATAGTTTGTTTCACTTGGCAAATATTGAATCATGTTCATGGTAATCTCGCAGGGCAGCAGATTCGCATGGCAGAGAGTAAAAGCATCAGAGAGCAAGCCCAGACGATCCTGTAAATAAGTCGTTAGTTAGGCCACTTTTAGTTACAATAATTGTGACAAACCTCGCTAGTAAAACGCTTGGGATTGGTGGCAAGTTCCTCTATAAGACCCGCCCAGTTATCATCGTTGTAAATAACGCGATAGTAACCATTCTGTATGGCATTAACTTTGATCCATTTCACATTCTCTGGCACATTGAAGGTAACTGCAATATAAAATAATGAATTAAAACATTTTCGATGGGAATAATTCGTGAGTGAACTTACCATCCACATTCTGCATCCAAAGCGTTTCGCTCACATTATTAATATCGGTTACATATGTCACAGGGAATATCCATTTGTGATGCGGCGCTGACTTGTGTTTGCTTGCAGGCGTGGGCGCTACAGTGCTGGGCACATCTGTAGCATTCACTGTGCTTCGATTGTAATTGTTGCCATCATAGGAATCATCGTGAATGGCCAGAAATTCGGCAGGTCTAAAGGGTCGCTGTGATATGGAAATACTGTTGCCCATTTTGTTAACTGTAAGCAATGGGAATCCTGGCTGATGTGTCCACAATGTCATCATGTCCTTAATATTCTTCGAGCCATTCGCTTTCTTGGTGCAAATAGTCCAAAGATCTGTGGGCTCGGCGGTCTTGAAGCGATTCAGTTTGAGAAAACTGCCCAGGCAACCACGAAAACGATCCTCGCCAATGGCAGTGTGTAGCATGGAGAATATAGCGGCAGTTTTCTGTACAAAGAACTCTTCATTCTTGCCATCATGGCGTGTGCCATTCATAATGCTATCCCAACCTTGAATGGCATCGATATCCAAAGCAGCGGTGGCCATTTTGAGTAAATACATTTCACGCAGCGGCCAACTGGACTGGAGTGGAGCCAGCGCATGTATGCCTAGATATTGTATAAGTCCTTCCCACAGCCAAACATCCTTGAGCACCTTGCGTGAGGTAATGCCGCCAAAGAATTGACGCACCATAGCCTCAGCTATGCGCAGCGCGCTAAACTGATATTGCTCCGAGGTTATGGACATTGGATCGGTGAGAAACGAGGTTTTCAAAGTAACCAAACCCAAAGAGGAAATTAGATTACGATCCAGTGAAGGTAGAGCAACAAAATCCACTTTGGTTAGCGGATAGCTAATGTCCAGCCAAGTCTGCAGATACTCCAGCACATCACGTGAAGTGTGTAGAATAAAGGAAGAGCGCGGCAAGAGATCTCTGGGCGCATAGAACGTATAAGAAGGCGCACGTTTAATCGAAGAGCCTGTGGACTGCGATAACGATGTCAGATTCGAGGGCTTGCCATTGCCATTTATGATGCTGGGCAAGATGGTAGTGCTTGGGCTGCTGGTATTATGCAAAGGCGTCAGATTGACATTCAACGAGTGCGTCAAAGCCGTAATATTGCGCACCGGCGGATTCTTGTTCTTCAGCTGCGTATAGTTGTTTAACTGCGTGGGCTTCTTGTTGCCTGTGGCAGTAGCTGGCGCGGCTGTGGTGGGTATATAGGCAGCAGAAGGTTGCAAAGATTCGCGTTGAAAGTCGCTGACAACCCAAGCGACAGCATCAGCAGGCAGTGGAGGAGTTTCTATGAAATCATCGCGTAGCTGTAAGCGTAGAACGTAAGTAAAGTTGATGGAAAGTTTAGGTTCAAAACTTACCAAGCCCGTGCCCATATAGAAGCCCACATCCTCTGTTGTATGCACGATAGAGTTGGACAGACCTATGTGGAAGCGATCACGAAATACGGAAATGCGAAACGGAGCACGCACATGCGGCTCATCGAAGCAGGGAAATGCACGTCGTGCGCCATTCGGTCTAAAGACTGTAGCAGCCAGCAAGCTAAAGAGCGAAAATGACATTACAGAGTCTCACTTTGGCTGCTTAAACTGATTACTTACCGTTCGCGTCCATTAAAGTTCTCGTATTGATCCACATAGAAACCCTCCGGTTCGGGATTTAGCTTTGAATACCAACGCAAATTCAGCGTATAATTCGATTTCTTCTTTAGCTTTTCTTTCAGCTCAATGTACAGCTGCTGACGTGGCGGAAATTCGAGCACCTTAACAATTTTCAGCGCATAGCCCTTGGGACCGGGTGTAACCAGCGCCTGTAAGGTGAACAGAGAAAAATGCAATTAGCGCTAGACTTTACACTAATTGGCAGTTGAGAGTACAGTTACCTTTTCGGTTACATTCAGATCCTGTATATGCAGCACAATAAAGTTGGTTTCCTTTTCGATGAACAGATCAATGGTTACTTGACCTGCACAAAAAGCAAAGCGTTAGCATTAAGATACAATGTGGGACAGCCAACTTTGCTATACACTTTGACAAACAATTTGTATGGCATTTACGCTATGCATGCATAACTTTAATATACCTTTAATGTTTGCTTAATTGTCAAAGTGTAAGCAACGAAGTTTGTGCTCCACTTACCTTTCACATCCAGTGTGGTTAGATTGGGGTGTATCGTTACCATATAGCGCATGGGTCTTGCACTAGTGGGCAGCGTCTTTTCAAGCCAAGGGAATGGCTCGCCGTTCGTTGCAATTGGATTGAATGGCTGTGTGTTGTTCTCTTCATCCGTTTCATAGTCAGACGCCGTTTTTGCCGCACACGAACAGTCTGCAAAAGTCATACACACACACAAATGCAATTTCGAGATGCAATGTATAAGCTTAACTTACTAATAGGGTTTTCTTTTTTTTTTTTTTTTCTGTTATTTGTGGGGTTAGGGGTGGGCTAAGCACATTGATGCTTACACGTTTAACAAAGAGCGAAACAAACTCAAAACAAAAAAAGAAAGAATATATAGTAGACTAAAGGGAAGAAGTACAGTAGAAGAAGTAAAAGCTACAAGTACGCTGGGCATACAATCAAATGAACTGCGCGAGGTTATGAAGGGGGTACATTTGCAACTTGGGGGTTCATTTCAGATTGAGCTTAAAAATATTCATAAATTTATGTAAATTTTAAAAAATTATGCATTGAATCGTTTAACTAAATGAGCGCAATAGATAGCAACGTCTAAATATAGCTATGCTAAGAAAGTAAACCTAAAATATATAGAAAATATTTAGTTATATACTTAAAACACTACACAAGTTACAAAAGTAAATTAAACTAGCTAAGGCGCTTCAAAATAAATGTGTGAAAAAATACACATAATGTAAAAACATATATTATAAAAAATGTGTATTTTTATTTTTGTTTTTTTTAGAACTTGTATGACTCTAAATGCCAAACTTTTTTGATTTCAAGAAAATATATATACACAGGTATGGAACGTATGTAAATCTGTTTACGACAATGATGACAGCAAACATGCCGACTGAGAATATATATAGTACATAAAAGTTATATATAGATAAAAGTATACAACAGTGTAATACTATATACTTATATATATATCGTTTAGCAGTACAGTGGGTTTTTGGAAAATTTGTTACTCACATTTTTACCAATCAAACAAGCATTTAAGAGAAATTTTCATAAATATATGTATATTTATATAAATAGAATATTTTGTTTTTGGTTTTTACAAAAAAAAAAAAAAAGAATAGAAATCAACAAGTTATGTATACATATTATTTATTTTATAAATATATATTTAAATGGGTTTAATGGGCAGTAAAACTTGGCAAGGGCATAAAAAAAGAAAAAAATACGCCCAGCTGCTTTATTAAGCACATGCGTATGCATGTGTGTGTCTGTGAGGCATTAATTGAGTTAAATTTTTATTGCAACACAGACAGACACGCACACATGTAGATGTATGCATGGCTGGCGTAATGCAATTAGCACACAATGCATTTAGTCTATTAAGTATGCAACACAAGGCTTATGTTTGCACTTTGCATACGTATACGTAATATTGCACTCACAGTCTCTGCGAGTCTGCTTGGCTTACACTGTGATGGGCACATCAAAGTGATGACAATTTAAATACGAAGGTCTAAGCTGCTTCTTTTTTTTAATGCTGCAGGCCTTATGTTAATAACGGTAAAAGCTTGTTTGCCAGCGCCAGGCAAAAGGTCCTTCATTAAACTAATGTAATTTATGCTGCAGAGCATATCAAATGTAATCAAAAGCTGATGGTCAATGTTATGTAGCAATGCTAAATGGCGTTTAGCAAAAGTACAGTTATGTCTATGAGCTTAGCTTTGGCAACAGGTGTAATTTAATAACACTAAGCAACAAACAATTAAATTCAAAGACAAAGCGTGAGCTTCGTTGATTCAATAGAGTAAAATAAAATAAATAACTCGCTTTAGTTTCTTTAAAATATAAACTTAAAATGCAAGAATTTGAGTTAGGCAAGCTCAAATTGCTAGGCCTAATTAAAAGTGTTTGTTTTTTAAAGAATTTATTTTGATTAATATTATAGTAGTGCTCAAAATTCGATTAATTTTTAAACTGAAGCTCTTAGAAATTCCAAATTCTGGCAAATTAAAGTTTTTGCTGCAAATAAAGTCTAAGGCGAGACTCTGCGGCATTTTTATAACCTTAAGCTAACAACATTTTCATAACTTTGTAGCAGAGTGTAAGCTGTTGCTTAGTCACATAAGAGTTAATGGTCTCTCAGAGTAATTCGTTGGCTTGCATAATAAATTTATATATGTGTGTATGTATATGTTTGTTCTGTATGTATGAATGTACAATTGTATGTGTGTGTGTTTATGTGTGTGTGTGTGGAAAACACATTGGCAAAATGCAAAAAAGACCACGCTGAACAACTTATCCTTGCTGTTGTTGTTTGCTTTTGTAGCTTTTGTTTGCTGGTGCTGTTTGGTTTGGTGAATAATAATAATAAAAAAAATGAAACACAAGATTAAAATAATAAAAACGCAAAAGAACGAAATGCAAATACAGTGAGTTGAGAGCAGTCACAATGCCGCCTACCATTTTGCGGTCCAGCGTAGGCAATGATGATGGCGGTGAGCAGCAAGGAGCCGAGCACGATGCCGGCAACAAGGAGCGCGCGTCGCTGCGAGCAGACAGCGACGCCGGTGCGCGTCTGGCGGCCACCGCTCGATTCGCCACCTGAGCACAGCAGAGACCAAAATGTAATTAAGTGCGCCACATGAAAAGAAAGCAAAGAGAAATGTAAGCATATTATATTAAATGTAAACATAAACGACTGAGTGCTAACAATTGCCTTTTGAGTGGGTAGTGGGTTGACTTTACCTGATAGAAATGCACAATCATCTAAGTCCGGATCATTTGTCATTTCGATGCGCTCGCGCCGCCAAATTTTTGAACCTTTCTGGCCACCGCCAACGACCGAAATCTTAACGGGGCCGTCTCTGTGTCTTCCGGCCAATACGTTAGCTTAACTGCGTTTTTGCTAAGAAAACGCCGCGTTTTGAACTTTAGGACACGTACACTTGTATATATATTTTGGTTTTCTTGGTTACGTGGTCAACGGGCTAAGTGTATGTTGCTATTATAAACGCATAAAATCAGAATTTTTATAGACCACAATCAATTGGCCAATGTTAACCCTTTTTGCGTTCTGCTTGCAGGTTACAGCCAAGTCACGTGTGTTTCATATTTTATTCATGCACTAGCCACATTTAGAGAGCAAAAAAGAATACGACTAGCTGATAATCTAATGCTCAAATAAACGTAATTTATGCAGTCAACCCCCGCTAGCAACAAAAATACAACAAACAAAATAAGAGCATTTTGTCTACAGCTGCCACCCTTAGCTGAAATATAGTTTCTTTTTGCTTATTTTTGTGCTGAGCTTGGCAAGCGCCAAAAAAGCTGCCGCCCTTCCGGTCACAGCCGGCATCCCGTCTAGCCGTATTTTGTCTCGCTGTCTGCGTCTGCAGTCGGCAGCGGCAGCATCTCCATACAAAAATTTCAATGTCGCATTGAATTAGTGAAAAGCGCTTTCAACGCCCCAAAAAATCAACCCCCAAATATATTTCAATGCTTGGGCTGCTGCTTTTGTCGGCATTTCGGCTTATCAATGTATGTGCTTGTTAGTGTATGTGTGTGTATTTGTGTCTGCTGCTGAGCAGCACTTGAAGCTCTGAAGTTGCATTTAAGCATACTTCAGGAATTATATGCGGTTAGGCTTTGCTGATAAAGCAAATTGCATAGCAGCAGCAAAATTAATTAAAATAGTAGTAGGTGCTTCAAAAAAAAAAAAACTAAACAATTACGCGCAGTCAAACAACGTTGAGTCTATCAGCATTTTTTACTTTAATTGATAAGATTTCGCTTTAAGTATTTAGTTGGACGTATGTTGATTAGATATTGAAAATGGCAAAGCAATATTAGCCTGTATGTTGAAATTTGTCATTTGCCAACAAACATATAAATGTTTATTATATTGTTGTAGTCAAGGTTGAACTTAAAACAATCAAACTTGTGAGTTTTATTTAGAATATTTGCTTTTGTTTACATTTGCATGCATGTCCATTTAATAAGCTTTTGTTGTTGTCAAACAATGCAAAGTCTTTGGGCTTCAAAGCGGCACAAAGTGAGTTGAGAGCGGGAGAGCGAGAGCGCCACCTGGCGCTTTACAACTGGAAGCGCGTGAGAGCGTAAGCAAAGAGAGAGAGAGAGCGCGCGTGAGCGTAAGGGAATCTGTGTTTTGAAAACGAAATGGCAAAGGCAAAAGCTCAACAGAGCGCATTTCCTCACATGCTTGTGTTGCTTTTACTGTTTGTCTGTGTGTGTGTGTGTGTGTGAGTCGGAGAGTGAATAAGTGAATTTCCTGTTTTGTCTTGGCGTTGATTATGCGGCGTTTCTTTTTGGCCAGCAGCGAACGCCTTTGCTGAGTACGGCGCGTATATATGTCAATAGTGCGCTTTCCAGTACTTGACTGCCTGCCTGCCTGCCTGCCTGCCTTTTTTTTCATACGCTTTTCTTTTCCTTTTTTTTGTTCGCTTTGCTTTGCTTTTGCTGCTGCTGCTTTTTTTGTTTGACACTTGACTGAATTGTAAGCTGCATGCTTCGTGCCTTGCGAACTGCAACAATTAACTTTGGCATTTAATTTAGGCTAAAGCTACACACACACATATGCATACAATTGTGCATATGTGTGTGTATAGCTTGTTGCTGTGTGTAACTTGGCTGGCAAACGCAAAAGGTCAAATCAGCAACAATTAATCAATTGCAATGTGATTTGGACAAGAGTAACACGCGCTTTTGACATTCAAAGAGCTTTTTGCACACTCAGCACAACCTTTAAGCTTTGCTTAACACAAACTTATTTTTTTTCTTTGCTTTACTTTGCGCTTTGCCTTGAGCTGGTTAATTAGCTGCAATTTATTTGTTGGACTGCCAAGTAATTGCTTGCTGCTAATTTATTTACACATTTCGTTTACTGCGCTATTTATTTGATTATTTTTTGGCAATTTGATTTGGGGGCAGTGGTTTGGGGGCAGCACGCGACGAACTTTAGTGTGTGCGTGTGTGTGTGTGTGTGTGTGTGTATTTAGTTTTTTTCTTTTTGTCAACACGATTTTTGTATAGAATTCGGACGTTCGACTACGCGTTTTGCGTTGCGTTTGATTGCGCGTACATTTTCCAACTGGATGCTGTTGTGGCTTTCGTCGTTGCGTCTGCGGCGGTTGTGCAGCAACCCTTGGACACAACATTGAAGCCCCCTCTCTAGCCCACTCACACTACGACAACGCGCATGTGCGCACGCTCTCTCGCTTTGTTTGTGCTCTCAGCTGCTTAAATGAAAATGAAATTTCGCTCTCTCGCTCTGTCTCTTCACCCAAAGCAATTTGCTTTTGCAAGCAACATAAATACTGTATGTGTGTGTGTGTGTGTGTGCGTTATTTTCTTCTTATTTTGGTGTTGCCAGGCACATCAAAATCTAGCTGCCACTGCAACCCTTAAACACCCCACCAACACCCCCAAAGCGCGCCACGAGGGTGCTCCCATATACATTTATGCATTGCAGTTGTTTTTGTTGTTCTGCCGCTGCTGCTGCTGCTTCTGCCTTTATCATGTGTTAGTCAAAGGTTCAATCGACAAACACTTTCCACTCTGCGCTTGATTAAGGGATGGCTTTAACATTGTTGTTGCCATGACGCGAATTCCATATGAGATTTACGAGCGCACGTTTCGCTATCATTGCTGCTCCTGCTGCCTTTAAAGCTGCTTTTTATTGCCTACTTTCTGGGGCAGCAACAACAACCGAAGCAGCAGCAGCAACAACAACAACAACAGCAGCAAATAGAGCACACTCATTAGACACTAATGGAGCGGTTGTCTTAAAAAAAATTGTCTACATTGATATTTCTATTCTATTTCACAAATGTACCAACTTTATTATAAAGTTAGGCGCAAGTTAAAATTAAGTTTGAAACTCAAAGTTTTGATAGACCTGCTTTAAACTTAAACTTTGTGCCTTAAGAACATTTCACTTTAAGAAATTTATAAAAATTGAAGCCTTTAACATTAACCAAGTCACTGCTTTTAATTCTTGCTTAAATTAAATTAAATTTTTTGCTTCAATTTCTTACTTGTTTCAGTTTTTTTAGGCTGCTGTTGCTTTTGTGTTGCGCCGCCAAAGAAAAAGTTACTACGAAAACTTTGCGGCAGATTGATGAAAAGTTAAAAGTTTTATTTTTTTGGGGCACAAGAAAACTTTTTTCTCGCTTGTGTGTTAACAAATAAGCAAAGGGCGTGTCGATATCAAGCGGCCTGCTTAATTTGACGAAAACATTGTCAGTGCTTGGGCAACAAAAATGAGAAGAAAGAAAAAAAGTAATTGTAGCAAAAAGTGCCCATGAGGCAGGTTTTAGTTGAATGCAACAACGCAACTCATTACGTCGTACATGTCGAAGCGTAGCGTTTGCTTTTTCAATTACCAGTGGGTCAATGCAGAGGAGTGGGCGTTAACGTGTGTGGGGGTGGTCATCATTGAGTACATGCTGTCGCATGCAAATTTAACGCTTATAGCTCACCACAGCTGGTTGACATTTATAAGAGTGTGCGTGTGTGTGTGTGTGTGAGTGTGTGTGGCAAATTGTGACATACAGCCTATGCCAAGGGCCTCTCGCCACTCACGTCGAACATGGCCACAAGTGCTGGCTGGAGCGTTGTGTGTGGGGGGAATCGCAAATGTGGTGGTTAAATAAATGCTGTTTATGAAACAATCAATAAATTTAAGCTGCCTGTGGTTATGACTGGCTCCAACGCATTGATTTGCCAAGGGTTGACTGGCAGCTTGGGTGTGGGATGGCTAAAAGTCTAGCAAAGTTATAATTGCTCGATTAAGTGCTTGTTAATCTACGCACTTCATTACAAATGATTGAAGTTCAAGTGAACAAACAAACAAACAAAGCAAAGTTGAGCTAACTTTTAGTATAAATGCACAGCAAGAAATTATTAATAGTAACTAGCAGCAATCATAATTAATATAATAATATTGTTGTTCGAATTTGATAGAGTTGGTTTGTGAATTGGCTAAGCAAATAGTTTGGAGCTATGCTAAATATTTTAATGCAAATTCAATTCAAAGCTGCTGTTAATGAAATGCATTATTGCTTAATTTGTATATAACAGCAGCTAAGCCTAATTTTGTATACAAATCGAACTGCCATTTTATACAAAATTTGTTTACTCTGTAGCTTTGGCTAAGCACACACTTGAGATCAATGCATATATGATTTAATTAATGGCCAAAGCGTGTTGCCACAAAAGTGAGCTGCAGCTGCATGTGGCATGCAATGCTAAAGTTATAAAACCTTTGAACTGCGCTGCTGCGTAGTTAACTTTAGTGCCAAGCATATATTTTTTCCATTAACGATTTCCATTTAATTACGCTTGGCTTGGCAGCTTGGCTGGTTGGTTGGCCTGGCTGGTCTGGCTGGGGGGCGCGTTCAAGCCAAAAAGCTTTGTAGTTGCATTCAATTGTGTTGCGGTGTGCGCTATTTTTGCAACAATTAAGTTGCGGCACTGTCAGTGAGGTTTTGGTTGCTTTTCATTGCATTTGCATTGCCTGGCATCCGTTTGGAGCAGCCCTTCCTGTCGTCGCATGCTGTAGACTTCAAGTGGCCTGACCCAAAAACACATTTTATGCATTTCAATATGCCTTTACTTTCACTTACACACACACAGAGACACAACACACACACACACACACACATAGCAGCAAGCTGAGTTGCATTGTTGATGTTAGCCCCATTTTTTTTCTACAGCTTGCTGTGTTTCTTTTTTTCTGCTGCTGCTGCTGCTCAACGGGATGCGCAGGACTTCTTTATTTTAGTCAAGCCGCCTTCAAGTGCATGTGTGTGTGTGTGTGTGTGTGTGTGGCAAGCCATTCAGAATGCAATCAACATCAACGCATCCTGCAATTATCAACATCAACGCGCTCCCTGGTGCTGGCAACTGTAGCCGCCTTGGCTCTACTTCTAAGGTAAACAACATGCCCTGCTCCTCGCCACTTTTGAGTGCCATGAGTGCTTACTCCAGTTTATGCATCCTTAATTGCACACACACACACACATGTGCATGTGTTGGTGCTGCTGCTCCCGTGACACTGATTTGGCATTGGCACAACGCTGGCTGTGTTTTGCCCATAGGCTGCTTGCGATGCTTAAAGCAGAGCACACTCCATTTTCTCGCCTTGACGGCAGCTCCAGCGCTGGCCACGTGCACAAGAGCCCACGATATGTTGCCTAGATAAAAACTAAATTGGCATATATATACTATATATATAAATAACTATTGCTGTTAGCTTTGGCGCTTAAGAACTTTATATGCATTGCCATATCCTGTCTAGACATTGACTATTACATTTAAGGATAAGCGCAAGCAACGCGTATTGCAGTTTATTGATTTTTATGGCTAGCAGACATTAAACTAAGCAATAATTCTTGCTGTAAATCGCAAGTTTATATTCTATTAGCAGCTACATTTTAAAGCTGCATTAAATTTAATTTACATCAATGCAGTTTTATAGCTATGAGAAGATTCTTGGCTATTGCTTTCAATCAAAAATGATATTCTTTAAATTATACGCTATGCATAGCTGGCATCGGCTTAAGGCGCCTCTGTGAACTCAAATACAAGTGCACTTGTCGCACTAAGTACGACAAAATGCCTGGAAACCTGAGCTGCCCTCATTGCCGCTGGCCAAGCTGTCCGGCTAGACAAAAGCAGCGCCCAGCTCCAACCCCAGCCCCAGCCCCAGCTCCAGTTGTAAGCAAAGAACACGCTGGAAACTGTTTTCAAGTCGCCGCAGGCAAAACAAAAATTACACAAATGAAATATGAGAGAATTGCGGTTATAAAAATACCATAAAAAGCAAATGATATGCCAAAGCAACGGAATGCAACCGACGGGGCAATACACTTAGAACTCTAGACATTAAATCTAAGCAGAAGTTTGCAGTTATTTTGCTTTAGACCTTGTTTATATTTGAATTCTACAGCTTTTGGCGTGCTAAGCACAAAAATAAATAAACAATTCAATGACTAAGTTAAGCATTTAAGTACTGTCTTTATTTTAGAATTTTGGCTCATGTTGAAAAGTAATTTTATTCAGTTACTTGACAAGCAATTAAAGTTGAAAGCAAAGCTGAAACTCAGAAATATTTTATAGAATTTTTATATAATACAAGAACATTTTATTTAATTATTCAAATAAAATATTCAAGGCAAACTTGCACTTTGACACGAAGCCTTCAATGCTGTAAACACTTAGATCAGATCAGTGCTTAGATCAGCTGATGTTAAGCTAAGCGCTAAGGGTCTGCCTCGTCCGATAGTCAAAACAACACTGAGCCCTAGCGTATGATGCGCTCTCTAAGCAACAAAACGTTCAGACGCTCTCGCTAAGTCGCAGATCGCAGCAGGGTATAATAATATAAGGTAGTGGATTGAGCTCTTTGGTTCCTTCTTTGTTTTTGCTACATGTTCGCTCTCGCTCATTTCGTGTGTGAGCAAGAGCGACTGAAGCTAAGCACTAGAAATACTTAAAACGAAGAGCGTAATCCACTTGCATGAATTAGTCCGTTCGGGTTGAGTGTTTCGGGTACTTAGCTTCAGTCCTCGCCATGGCCGACCAGCACAAACTAAGTAACCCAAGAGCGCAGTACGCTACCTTGTATTATTGTACCATGGAACGCAGCAGCTCACAGCTCAGAGCGATCGAACGATACGAACGAAGGAGCCGAGCAGCGATGCTCGCACTAACAAAGAGATGAGCTGAGAACAGGCAGTGGCTGCCGCTCACGCGCTGTGAAGGGCTTGACCTCTCAGCTTGTAGCCTTGCACTCTGATCAATGTGTGGAGAGGCTGCAAGGTGAGACAGCAAGCAAGGCCACTTGCAGGTCAGTTGTGTATGGACTCTGGTGGCGATTAGACAAGCAGCAAGATTAACAAAGTTATAATAGAACTTTAAATAGTTAATAAAGAATTCAAAAAATTCAAGCTTAGCACGCCAAAATCTAAAGCAAAGCAAAGCAAATCTGAAGAGCTCTGAGCAGAAATAAAATAAATAATTGTATTAATGGAAATAATTATTATTGACAACAGCTGCCTTTAATTAGTTAACACCCCTTTGCAGACTTTCCAACTAACCAAGTGTGTCGAAAACTGCAAAATAATAAAGAAATGAGAAAATACAACTGAAAAATATGCTGACTCAGAGCTGTGTGAGAAGAAGCGGAGACATGGCCTGACATTCATTACGTTCACTTGCGGCTAGGCGCAGTCAACAGGGCGTATGCGCAATGTCTCACTAAGAGGCTTCCTGTGGCTGTGCCTTGTGTCTTGCCTGCCTGCCGCACGTTGTCATCGTACGAAAATTTGCTTTGTTTTATTTTTAATGCTTTTGTTTTTTGCATGCGGTGTAATTAAGAAAACAACTTGATGCATTCTTTTGACGGAGGCAGGCAGAGTCGAGTCGACGTAGCCTGCACAGATTTAAATTGCGTGGAGCGTTAAATTATGCACAAGTGCAATTATGCACTTTGCTTTGTTTACTCGCTCCCCAACGCTGTGGAGCTTTGATCAAGTTAAGAGGCTGCTGCGCTTAAGTTTTGGGGCAAAGGCAATTGCTAGGTGAAAGTTTTGTTTGACTTACCAAAGGTGACGCCATTGGTTTGCTTTTCTTTGTCCTTATCCTTATCACACTTTTCGCCGCCCAACGGCTCCAGCTCGATGCCATCTGTGGTGGCCACTTTGTAGTCCCGTTTCGACATGTTGCCACAGCAGAAGCCACAACATAACATCTGCCCAAATTTGTAGGCTTGTGGTTTTAGCGGCGCCGTCTTGAATGATTTGGGAGCAGGCGGAAGGGAAGGATGCAACTAGCCTTGGCGGCACTCCAATGTGTTACAGATATGTGTGTGTTTATTCAAAAGAATGACGTGTATATTCGAAAATTACTTAAAGTTTAGCAAATCGGTGAGCAGAATTCTTTTTGTTGATTGTATAAATTGGTCCAAGTTTGTTAGACAATATGTGTTGTTCTCTCTGCAAATAGTTAGAAATAACATTAAAAAAGTTAGTCGGCGCACATAAAATGTGTAAAATCAATAAACAAAGTTTCGGATAGCGACAAAAGTTTATAATTCGTTTGAACATAGCAAGCTAATGTTGAATTAGCTTTTAAATAATTTACTGCTAGTCTGCCAATTTTAATCAACTGCAGCTTAATTTGATCAAATCCGTAGAAAGTTTAGCGTGTAATAAACAAAGTTGTTGGCTGGCCCAGTTAGTAAGACAATGTAAATTAATGGAGAGCATGGCAAACTTTAATAAACATTGCATATCATATTTACTTGCCACACTTGGCAACTTGCTGCTGCTGCTGCTGCTGCATTGTGGCCTAGCAAACAAGAACGAACTTTAATAAGAGCACTCAGCACACTCAGTGCACTCTTATTGCCTGCCTGCCTCTAAGTTGTGCCACACACACTCCACACTCCACTCCACTTGCGCTTTGTGTGGCAACAAGCTGCTGAAAGGAGCAACGTCAGCCAGCAAATGACAATGCACTGCCACTAGCCTTAGGGGCCGCATGCAAATGCAACACAAACATAATTGCAAAATACTAAAGACACAAAGCGCACTGCACTGTACGCTACGTATACGTAATATTGAAAACGCTTGCAACAGTTCAATGCACGGCATCCAGCTAAATGGAGCAAAAGCCGATTCAACAACCGGACACTGAGACGCAGTCGAGCAACCACTTGACAACAACAACAACAGCAAAAACTCCTGGCGCGCCCAATTGTTTGTGCTTTTTGTTAAAACACAACCTAATAAAGCACTTGCCACGACTGCGACTCCCAGCACTCGAGCGCAACGTTAAACGCGCTAAAACACAGTGTTCCTTAACAACTCTGCATTGGGCAGCAGCAAGTGGGTGGGTGGGTGTACAACAAAACTCCAAAACAGAAAAGTGCAAACAGTGCAAATGTAAGCGGCAAACAAAAGCAAATCCAATGCTCGAAGCTAAAATACGCTTGCCAGTGCTTCAAAAAATACATTGGTAAGAGGATTTTATAAACAATATGTGGGGAATTGAATATTAAATTGAAATTTCCAAAGGGGATTAGCATTTTTGAACGATTGTTTTATAAACAGTATGTGGCAGTAGGAATTTTAAATTTTCAAAGCGTATACGTAATTTGCATATGCTTGTTGCATTAAACGAAATTGTTAAGGAATATAAAAATATGCTGAGTAGAGTTTAAAACTAACACTTTTTTTATTTATTTATTTACAAGTTTAGTTATTATACAAACTAATATAATAACTACTAAGGCCATCTTCTTTATTTCATTGTATTCAACGCTAACTTTGATAATTAGATATAAGAATTAACTAATGGCATAAACAGAGCATCGTAGTATACCAGTTTATTCAGTTTTTTTTTGGCTTTAACTCTCTCACGCATTGTTGCTCTCTTGCCAAAAGTGCATTTGAAAATCGTTTATGCCCTTAACATATGTAGCGCAAACCTTTAAAACAAATGGTTTGCGCAAGTTTGTTTTGGCCTGGCCATAAAGTGGCCAGAATTAATGGCAAAATGGCGTCAGCAGCATTGTTGTTTGCTTTACTCTTTTTCCATGTTTTTGTTACTGTTACTGTTTTTTTTTTTTTGGCTTGTTGCGTTCATTGCATACAAACAAGCCTGCGGCATTGAAGGCCACAACGGGGCAACAAAGACAATGCAGCCAAATGTAGCCATAGCTGCATGACTGTCTCTCTGTCTGTTCGTCTGTCTGTCTGTGTGTGCGTTGGTGTGTGTCTGTGTGAATGTTTGCGGTGAATGCGACACGTGCACAAATTGTGCCCCAAAGTGTCATTCGTTATGGCACTTCCGCTTTGGATTCGACAAGGACTAAAAATAACAAACAAATAGCAAAAAGCCAATTGTCGAACAAGTTCTGGACTTAAAGATTTGATAAAATGCTGCGCTTTAAAGCTTTTGTGAAAGCTTTGGCAGCTTTAAATGCAGCTAAAGCAAAAATTTCAAGGACAGCCAGGTGCAAATGAAATTCTGTTCTGTTCTGTTCAGTTTTTTTTTTGTGTAACTGAAGGCCAATCGAATACAGATTGTTGCTCTGGGTGTGCAATGCGCTTAACGAGTTGCCTCATCATGTGTGGCTTGGGGAGCCTCAGAGCACATTAACTAAGCTCTAGCGTTACTTTGTTGTTTTGCAGGTGTCACGGTTTATTTTTAGCCAGAGGACTATACAAGGACTCTTGCAATCAGTTGTTGTACGTTTTTGATAGGCATGTTTATGGACAAGCACATACATGTTTAAATATTTAAGCATCATAAATTATTAATGAGAACCACAAACACACACACACATGCCCATTTGGAGTGAGAGCAGCGGCGAGAGCTGTCAGTTAACTTGGCTCTAGCAGCAACAAAAGTCAAACATGATAAACACATTTGTCACTGCCAGCGTCCATTTCAGCATTTACTTTAATAACAATTAAGTATATGCTCAAATGTCAGGCACACACTTACCGTTTGCTTTGTTATTCCTTTTGCCGCTGATTTGTTTACGCGCCAACTTAAAGCAGTTGCAAATATGTAATTTATATTTAATTTTCGGATATGTTTGGGAAGCTTAAATTTTGGTTTGTTGTCACTGGAAAACACAAAGGGGGCAGCAAAAACAAATGCAAGAAGCACAGAATTTTATTTGCGCCTTAAATTAAGTACTATAGACGACGGATTTAATGTTTTTATTTTTAGTTTGTTGTTTTTTTTTTTTATTTGGTATATTGCACAAACGCGAAAATAAAAATTGCGACCAGTTAGCACGAAGGATAAACTCGTTCTGTTGCTCAGTTCTGTTCAGCTGACCAAAATCACGGAGAGTGCTTTCTCTTCAACACCCTCTCTCCACCAAAAACACAAAAAACTGAGAGCGCGCGCATGGATTCAGTGTATCCTGTGTCAGAATGCGTGCAGCAAAAATTCCATGGGAAACTGCAAAGAGCGAGAGAGATTCAGAGAGCGCGAGAGCGTGAGAGAGCCATGCCGGCATCTTACATTTTCCATCGCAAACCCACCCACCAAAAATTCACCCCCCAAATCATCATGCAGCGAGACACATCCTTATAACAATATCAACATTAATGTTGTTTTGCTTCGTGTGTGTGTTAACATATAACTTTATATGCCGGATGAAAATGCCGCTAGGGGTGTGTGTATTGAAAGCTTGTTGACTGCTGTCATCTGCACTATACAGTGAGGGTGCTTGAGATATCAGAAAAATCTCGAGAGCGATATGCATATAAATATTCATTGCATATTATATAATTATTCATTATGCATGCATACTTTAAACTATAAAGATTGTCATGATTACATCAGTGACTGTTTTCTTTATTGTATTTTTTAAATAAATTAAACAAATGTGCTGCCAAACGTATTTCATTTTAAGTAGCAAAGCTTGCATAAATTTTAAATCTAACGATGGCGCGCAGTACCAGTGAGGAAATTGCGTAGCATTTATCTCTTAACAGTGAGCGCTATACAAAAGCTATCGATATTCTGTGATACTGCCAAATAGCAGACCGCGTAAGTTTGAAAACAGTTTATTAAAATTGTAATCATTGAAAATTGCCACACGAGACATTTAAACATTAAGTTTTTTAATCTCGCAGTATAATTTAATAATAAATAAGCTTACCAAAAGTACATTTTCAGCTATTTATGTTAGCCTTGTTAGTCACTTGTAAATCATTGCAGATGATACTTGCCAATTTGTTTTTATTACTTGTGTCTCGCTTGCTACTTCGCTCGCAGCCTATAACGCTGCACCGCTCGCACTATATCATTGCCGATAATACTCGCTAACTTGTTGCGTTGAGCACGAACCGATGTTGCTGCGTCGCTCACACGAAGTTCGAACTTACGCTCCATCGCGCTCACACCTATTGCAGCCGCATTAAATTATTGTGGATAATACTCACAGGCTTGTTGCGCGACTAGCATCTCACTCGCACATATTGCATTTTGTATTGTTGCACTTGTCGCACGAGTCTTAATAAACAGCCGTTACATTTTCAAAAGGTAAACTCATTTCACCTGTAGTTCTTGTGCGCGCTTGACGTGTTTTGCTTGCGCAGCGGTCGACGTAAACGGTTTTCATTCGGTCGGTCATTCTATGCTAACGTGCGCAGGTGTTTGTGTGTGTTGGTGTTAGCCAATGCAAAGGCAACGCGCGCGTGTATTGGTGGAGCAGCCCATGCAGTTCAAAAGGGCAGACAAGAGCAGAAGAAACGGGTGACCAAAGCACAGCACAACAACAATAACGCATTTAAGCCAACTCACTGGCTTACGTATGCCTGTGTGTGTATGTGTGAGCGAGTGCGCTTGTGTAAATGTTCTTCCCAATACGTGAATACGAATATGTAAATCAAATTAATAATGGCTGCAGATAATTCTCGTGTGCTCAAAATTTCGAATTCAAACTAGAAAGTGTCGCGTGCGAAAGTGTTGAAAAGAAAAAAGAATAGCAACAGCAGCCGCGCAATTTGTATTTTTTTATGTAGATGAAAACTAAAACCTGTTCTAAGCGCCCAAGTGCAAGTAACACACACACACACATGCTCACATGTATGCGTTTGCAAAAAGGTGGTAAAGAACGAAAGATAAATAAAGCGAAATAAAGCAAAACTCGAGATCAATGTGCAACAGAAAATAACGAAAAGAAACGTAGAAAACCCTATATAACGTAGCAATAATTTAACTACGAAAACGAACAACAACAATAATAAAAAAAAAACCATCATGGCTCTAACTTATGCGTCAGCAACATCAACCGCCAGCAACAAGCACGTCACACTACAAAAACAACGGCAACAACAACAGCGGCTACAACAACAAAATGCGCGAAAAATAACAAAACAACAGAGACAGCGACAGAGCCGTGCGCGCACGAAAATCTCAGCTCAAATAACGGCGTCGGCGTCGGCGCTGACGTCGACATCAGCGTCGCTGCTCAAGCGCGCAGTAGCAGCGCCCCAATGGATATTTCTCTTCATATTAATTTATTTAGCAACAGGTGAGTGCGCACATAAGGACGTAAAGAGAGAGAGATAGCGTATGAGAGAGTAAAAGTGCCAGTGTGTCTGTGTGTGTGTGCAAGAGTAAAAGAACTTGAGCAAACATTGACTACAATTATTAATATGACACTTTGGCAGCTCAAATATTTTGCTGAGCTTTTAGAATTTTTGTAAAGTGCAATGCATTATTGTTAATGCTTGTTTACAAACGATAACAAAAACAATGTGCTATGTTAAAGAGGTCAACATAAGGGTTTAGATTGGCAAACTGTTTAGTCAGCCGAAAAGATAAGCCAACATAACTTTGCGTTTGAGTCATTTATATGGGCACGTGTAATTTATTATTGTTAAGTGCGAAGCTATTAACGTTTTTTATTGTTAAAGCTTTAAGACAGCTCATAAATCTTGGAGAAAATTCATTGTTTAATCATGAGTTTGTTAGACAGCTGTCATGATCAGCTACATATATGCACTTAACTATTTACATATATAGGAAATGCTGTTACTATAACAAACGTTACAAACAATTGTTAAGCAATTGCGCTTTCATTGTTTGTTCGCTTGCTGCTGATTGTGCAAAAGAGAGCGACCTCAAAACGCAATTTTTTTGTTTATTTATTTACAATATATGAAACGCACACATGCGTATCTTATCTCTGAGCCAAAGTTTAAAGCAGCCGGCAACAGCAGCGAGCAACTATTTCATAATTGTTAAAATTGTTGTAAAATTATCTATGTGCTGCTGCTGCTGCTTGCAACGCTGTTGCACTTGGGAAATGCCCTTGCAACCAAACTGGTTTTTTTCTCTTCTAATCATAAACTCGTCTCGCCTCGTCTGCCAGCCATGACGCATATTTCCATGGAAATGCATCCATCATTTTACAAAAGAACAACAAATCGCTGCGCGCAGGTAATGGAAAATTTACCTTTCCTACCTGTCTACCTGCTGTGCTGTTAGCGCTAATAATGCGCCTGACCCCGAGGCCGCGGGATTTGGTCGCGGGTGTGTCAAACCCTCACGGGGTCTGGTCAAGTGTTAAAGTGCAATCGGCCGTAACGTGTGTCGCATTTAGAAACAGGCCCAACTACCATAAACTTTGTATGCAGCTAAATAATTTATGTCGCCTGCCCTGACGCATGTCGTTAGTAGCAGTAACTACATTTAGATAATGTGCTAGCTATGAAAAAAATTGCTTTGTTATGTGTAATTGCTGGAAATACAAAGCGACAATTTTCTAATATTTCTAATATTTATTTAAGCCACACAACGTTGCCAGTTTTCAGCAACTGCATCGATTGAGCCGTAGCCCAGCACCTTGAGAAGACCGCAAACCGCGCAAAATGTTATTAACAAAACAACACATAATAAACAAATACTCATTAGCCAGATACTTTCGCTTTTTATGTGCATTTTTTTCGTTGTTTCTTTTTTGTTGTTTAAATTGTGGGCGTTGTTGTCTCATTGTCTCTCAGTCTCCCTCTCTTTATCGCTGACAGCACGTAGCTGCGTTTTATCTCTGCCTATTTGCATACGCAACGCGTTTGCGTCTACCCAAAAGCCAAAACCAAAAACCAAAACCAACATCAACTTTGACTCACAGCTGGGAGCGTTTGTATCTGTATCTAAAACAAAAAGTCACATCCGTACGTTTGATATTGAAGCCACACAGCAGCAAATATCAAAGCGAATTTGATATCAACCAGAGGAAAGTGAAAATTGTGGGTGTACACAATAAAAAGCAAGCAAATTGTTGCTAAATAAATGCAAAAGTTATAAAAGAAAAGCGCAGAGCAATTCGAATTGAATGTAAAAATTAGTTATATTTTTGAATAGATACAAATATGCATATACAAATATTTTAATATAAGGAATTGAATATAAAAGTTATATTATTAAATACAATATAATATTCAATATTTCAGATATTTTAATATGAAAGAAAAAGCAAAAAAATACAAAACTTATAAAAGGAAAGCTCAGAGCAATTCGAAATAAATCTACTAATAAATTTAGATAAATCTTAGAATAGATATTTTAATACAAAAGAAACAGAAAGAAATAATATAAAAATAAAAAAGCAAAGCAATTCGAAATATTTAAAAATTATAACAATTTTAGAATAGATAGAATATAATATGATAGAATATAATATAGAATATAATATGAATGAATACAAAAATTATTGTTTAAAATAAAGAGGAATTCGAAATAAATCAAATTACACATTAGATAAATTTTAGAGTAGATATTTAGATATATATATTTAGATAATTAATTTAGATACTTAATATAAAAGAAACAGAACGAAAGAAATATATTTAAAAATTATATACATTTTTGAATAGAATGTAATTTGTATAATTCAAATATTTTAATATAAAAGGAAGAATATAAAAGCTTTAAAGGAAAAGTTCAGAGCAATAATTCGAAATACATTTAAAAATTAAATAAATTTTAGAAGAGATAGAATGTAATACTTAAAATACAGATATTTATATTATAAATATATTTTTATTCCATAAATTGTGTAGCTTTTTTGAAGCTAAGCCTTATTTCTTCAAGTGTATTGACAGTTTCATTGTTCTGCTGCTTGTAGAATTTGTCTTTCTTTTTAACAATAACTTTTTGTGTTTTAGCCTTCAATTTTCGTAGAGTGCAACGCCCACCAGAGTCAGCCATGTTGCAAGCCCAGTAGCTGTTGCTTTTTCGACTGTTGTTTGCGCAGTCTGTTCCGGGCTTGAGCAATGAATACGGTTACGGGCATAGCGCTCTAGGTACTACGGGCTACAAGCACCGGAAAAGATTCTCAGGCATTCAACAACAGTTCAGTTCATTGCTTTGTGCTACTTTGGCGAACGGGTCTGGCCAACAGGCAACAAGGGCTCAGCTCGCTCACTCGCTTCTTGCTCTCTTTGTAGTTGTATGTACCTCTAGCTGTGGCGGCTGCGCTCAATTGTTGTTGCCACAAAACTTAAAACGGGTTCTCAGGTCGCGCTTTGCGTCGGCGCCAGCAGCAAACTCCACATTTGTGCCCAATTCTAAGCGTTTGTTTTTTATTTTTCGTCTGTTGACTGCATTTGCCTGTTCCCAGAAATATAACTAAGTATGTGTGTGTGTATATAGCGGCCTAAATCTAAATCGGGTGGGGCTAGTCACTTGAACAATTTGACACGGCGACACTTTAAAGTGGGTGAACACTTCCCAAGGCGTTACTGTTTGTTATTTATCAAAATTAATTAGCTTACTATTGTGCACAACAACTTGACTTGACGTATTTATTTAAATATTTTAAGCGTGCGGTATTTCTAAGAAGCTCAAGCGGAAATTTGTGTGGGAACAAACATTTTATTTAAAGACTTTGTGAGGTGTCTGCTCAACTGATTACCAAGTCGACAGGGGTTGGGGGGTGGGGAACGCACTCAAACATAAAAATTGTTGCACAATGGGAACAAGAGATTCTTTTAGGAATCTTGCGTGTAGTCAACTCAACCACAAAGACATGCAACAGATAAGAGAAAATTAGCTGTGGAAATTGGAAATTTTAAAGGCATTTTCACATGCCTAAAACATTTGTGGCTTACCTCAAATATTTAGTTGCAAACAATAGCAGCTTAGTAAAGCCACCAAGTTGTTTTTTCACAGGTAACAACATTAATAAGCTGCTATTTATAACTAACTTGCCATATACTATATATATACGCCGATAATCGCATTAACGCCAAAAGTATAATTAACAAAAAAATTCAAACGCGACACGTTTTCACTTTTTTTGTGAAGCATAAAGATAACAAACAAATGTAACAACGAAATGAAAACAGCAACAATTAAAATGCAATTAAAACAATTTCGAAATAAATTACTAATAAATTCGTTTACTTGTTAATAAAGCGACTGTAATTTATGCAACTCCCCAAGCATCCGTTAAACAGCAAAAAATTAACAACAAAATAAAAGTTAGTATGAAATTGCGTTTATTTTTTTTGTAGGCGTTTTGTTACAGCAACAACAGCTAAAAGTATTTAGAGCAAAAATTAAAAGCAACAACAATAACAACAACAATAAACATTAATAAGCTATTGTGTGTGGGTTGCGGACTGTGAGGCAACCAAATGCCGCAGCAATTGAAGTATGACCAAAAAAATAAACAACAAACAAGCGCTGTAAATGTTAAATGAAAGCGCAAACTAATGCAAACTAAAAGTTAAATAAAATGAATAGCTTATAATAAAGCATTAGTTAAGTTGCTAGAACTGTTTTTAGAGTTAATTTACTTATGCACACAAATTTTCAGCTGGGCAACGTTTTATTTTGTTGTGGCCACTTTGAATAGCCAGAGGGTGTTGCTGCTTTGTTGTGGGTGTTTGGGCGAGGGTGTTGACTTGGTTGCCGGGGCAGTTGCAACAGCCCAAAAGCTAACGCTTGGCTTAGAAAGCTGCCGCGAAAGAAAATCCAAAAAACAAAACAAAAAACACGCGCGCTGGAAATTGCAAACAGCGTTAGACATGCAATGCCGACATATGTGAGTGTATGCATGTGTGTGTGAGCCAGGTTTTGTTGCTGATTAGTCATGCTGCTGCAGAATGTGGCAATTGCAACGAGGCAAAAAGCTGAGAGCTAACTAATTTACATGCCAACTTAGAGGCAGAGAGTGTACTATATTGTTAACTAGGTCTAAACGCCCACCACCTTGCATTAAGAGGCGTGGCAACGACACTTTATAATGTAATGTACGCTGTTTGTGCTGAGCGGATGCTACAGTAAACGCGCGCTAAGTAGCACAGCTTGCTAAAAATCTAATTAAATAGTTGCCATTTAGATAGAAAATCTAACAAAATTTTATAATTATTTATTAGTTGGCTTTTAAATCGAAAATTCAACAAAATATTATGCTTATTTATATGTTTATACTTTCTAATTAGCGCGCATTACACATGCATAAATTACTTTCCAAAAAAACCGAAAATTGCATTTCCCGTCTCTTATGCGAAAATTTGCAAATAAATAAACTTATGACTATTTAATTCGCTGATTGAAAGCAACCACGTCAGCAAGTTAAATATAAATAAATATTAGCTACAACTTTTTGGAAAGTCAAGTAAATTAAATTTTAATAGTTTGCTGCTATGCTTAACATTTTGTCTTATCTTTAAAACATTCTTTGCTTTAAAACTTTCAAAGCTGTCACTATAACTTCAAAGTTGAAGACATTCAACTGTTCTTCATTAAGTTATGCAAATGGCTGTGTGCCACGCCCATTTTGGGAAGTGCCATCTTAGAGATCATTAAGCTAAAGCAAGTTTTACGCTTACGAACAAAAGACTATTAACAACTGTTTCTTTTATGTGTTACCGCTAAAAATAAAAAGCAAAAGAATTTGCTCGCTTTTGACTTGTGTGCGGCTTTAAATCAAGATCGCTACACAGACGTTGTCATAATGTCGATTCATTCATAATACCAAAAAAAAAACAACAAAAAATTCTTTTTCGCGTGTACATTTATGATTATGAAATTTCCGTTGCGTTCGTTTACGGCCAAAGCAGCACAAAAGGCCAAATGCTGTTAGACAAAGTTAACTTTAAAGCGCGTCGAGGTCTACACAGTTGGCATAAATAATTAGCAAATGTTCGTTACGTTTTCTAAATGGCATTTTTTTGAAGAATTTGTGCAAGCTTAAGGCGCAGCGCAGTATAAAAAATAAAATAATATTTAAAATAAAATTGATAGCAAATTAATGAAGTGAATTCATTAAATGAGCAACAAATAACAAATAGACGGAAATTAAAAATAGCTAATTAAAGAATTTTTAAGAAAGAAAACTAAATTGATTTGCTGAAATAATCAAACTTACTTAGAAAAGCGCACTCTAAATTGTTTAAATTATGTATTTAAATGTAAAATAAATTATTATAGTTAAAATTACAAGTAAATATTACGCCTTAGTTACTTTGCATAAAGTATACGCCCCGTTTAAAATTCTCAGCGCATGCAGTGCGTTTACTTTTCGTTTTATTTATATTTTTCTGCACAGTTTCATACGTGAGCATAATATAATTATGAGCTACTTTAGCTGCGGCTTACTAAACTGACTCGTTTACTTGCCTACGCATAGCACAAAAACAACAAAAAAAAATGTTTAGAGGCTTTGATAATGCTGCTGGCCCCGCTGGTCAGTCTGGCCCGCAGTCTAAACACAAATGTAAGGCAAATGTAAATCGCCTTTAAAAAACAACAGAAATACAAATAAAATGCTAAACAAAATCGATGGCCCCATAATGTTTAAACTGCGGTGGGGTGGGGTGGGGTGGCCAGTTCGAGGTCTGGTTTCTAACATAAGCGCATTGGCCCGCCAGTTAGGGCCAGGCCAAAAGAGCAACAGCTTAAGCGTCAGCTGACATGACAGAAAAACTTAAATAAAGCAGCTATTTGTTTATGCATATTTTTTTTTATTATTGTTGCTCATGTACATGCCAATTTTAGTTTTATGACAATTACCGCGGCCACTTAACACAAATTCTGAGTGCTGTGAACAAATATTCTTAAGCAATGCCATTGAAACTAGCTGTACACCCATACATGTGTGTGTATTTGTATGTGTGTGTGTTGAACAATTCAAGAGCTTTGACTGCAGACAGCGCTGACGTTTGCTTATTTTAAGATAAGCTAAATTTAATTTATATCACAAGCTGTGCTGATAAATAAAATACAAACGTACGCAAATGTTAAGTTAGTAAATTGTTAGCCCAACAATAAATTGCATAAGCTGTAAATAAATTATAAATATTAAAGTATTAACTACATAAAGAACAAATTGTATTAATGAAATACAAATTAAAATGGCAATGAATTCATGCATAAGCTAAAAATATAAGTTTCCTATTATCAAATTATATTTAATATTTCCTATAATGCAAAACGGATGTAAACTAAACTTTATAAATAATTAAAGCATTAAACATGTTTAAGTTATTTAATTATATGCTTATAAAAACATTATCTTAAATCTATAATGCAAAACGGATATAAACTAAAGCTTATAAATAGTTGAAGCATTAAATATTTAGAAATTTTTGAATTATAATGAAGTTCAACGGATATAAACTAAAGCTTACAAATAGTTTAAGCATTAAATATTTTGAAATTATTTAATTATAATGAAGTTAAACGAAGGCAAAATAAATAGTTGAAGCATTAAATATTTTGAATATAATGAAGTTAAACGCATATAAAGTAAATTTTATAAATAATTAAAGCATTGAGCATGTTTAAATTATTTAATTATATGCTTATAAAAGCATTAGTTAAAACGGATATAGCGTAACGTTTATTAATAAAAACGGAAACCAGCTTGTTGCACTTTTGCTTTTTATTAAACATTACTCAAAATGTAAGAAAAGAAATGTTAATAAATTTGCATAAATGCAACTTTCTTTCACGCGATTTCAGCTTGTTCAGTTAGGCCTTAAAAAAAAACTGAGCGCTGTAGAAATTAAATCGCGTAGTATATTTCGATTTTTTTGCCTTTTTTTTACGGCAAGCGAACAGCAAAGTGCTCGTTAGCAATGTTTGTTGTTGTTTGTGTGTTTCGTTTTGTTTGTAAAGAAAATAAATAAAGCACTTGGAAATGAATGTGAGAGACAGACAAGTAGTGTGTGTGTGTGGTTGGGAGTCTCTAAGGTGGGCATAGATTCTGCGCCGCCAGCGCAAATGAAAGTTGATTTAATGTGCCACAAGCAGCAGCAACAGCAACAACGAGGCAACAACATTTCTAATTTGGTCAACTGCTAAACACTTTCGTACAACTATTTGTAAGCCAATTGAAGCCTAAATTGTGCATTGCCATGTGGCTCAATCGAGGAAGTCTTACTGCCCAACCCCCACCCCCCCCTCTCAGTAAATTGCATGCGATTAGCATTTAACAACTGTTGGCCTGGCCTTGTACAACTTTTTCTTACGCTTTGTTGTTTCTTTTTGCAGATGTTGCCGCCGTTGAGGTGCACACCAAGGAAGCATATTTCAATGGCTCCGCTTATTTGCGCCTGCTGACGCCCATGCCCATTTGGGATCACTCGGCGATTAGTTTTCGCTCGTGTCGTGGCGGCGAAATACTCGCCCAGCAATATAATAAAAACTCAATTGTAATCTCAGTGCTCAACGATTTTCTGCAAGTCTCGCTCGCCGGCCCAGCGGTCATTGGGCCCAACAATCGTTTGGACGTCAAATTGCCCTATCAGCTCTTGGACAATCGCTGGCATACGCTGCAATTCAAATACGAGTATGGTAATCTCTATTTGCATGTGGATCGTGCGGCAATTATATTTGGTAAGTCCCAACGACGACTCAACTCAATTTCAGGTTGATTTTCCAACTAGATTAACTAGCTAAAGTTAGTTAGTTAACTAAAGCGAAATATTTGATGAGCTTATGTCAAATTAGATAAGATTATAGCTACGTTTAAATAATAAAGAAAACATAAATGAATTTGCAGATAGGGTTATATATAAAAAATATATTAGCTTAATTTTAATAATTTTATTTAAATTTAAAATGATTATAGTTACATTAAAACAATAAATAATAAATAGTATAGTAGTATAGTATAAATAATAAATATTAGGCAAAGTAAATTACACTTTAAATATTTAAATTTAAATTAAAATTGTGAATTAATGCAAATTAGTTCAGATTATAGCAATAATAAAGAAAACATATAATGAAATTAACAGAAAATAAATAAGATTAATTTTTAGTAATTTCGTTTAAATTAAAATTAATTATAGCAGCGTTAAAATAATAAATATGACATAAAATAAATTTAGTAGACAGCGTAAATATTATTACAAATATATTGGATTAATTTTAAATAATTCAATTTAAATTAGATCAGATTATAGCTAGAAAAACAATAAAGAATACATATAATACTTTTAGCAGTCAGCGTAAATATTATAAAAAATATATAAGGTTAATTTTTACCAATTTAATTTAAATTAAAAATGATTATAGCAACATTTAAATAATAAATATGACAGAAAATAAGTTTAGCAGACAGCGTAAATATTATAAAAAATATATTGGATTATTTTTAATAATTTCATTTATATTAAAAATGATTTTAGCTTAGTTAAAATAATAAATATGACATATAATAAATAAAGTAGACAGCGCAAAAATTATAAAAAATATGTTGGGTTAATTTTAAATAATTAAATTTTAATTAAAAATGATTATTGTTACATTAAAACAAAATGTGATATACAATAAATTCAGCAGACAGCTTAAATATTATAAAAAATATACTAAGTAAGGCAAATAAAATGTTAAATAGTTTAGTTTAAATTAAAACTGTGATTGAATGCAGTTCGATTTGCAGTACGTGTAACTATTTTGTTTACGTCAGTTTCAAAATACGTGACTGTTGTGTATAACTAATGAATTTATTACTTTGCAGCCAACTCGACGTACAACAGTCAGTTTCTGACCAATCAGGATATAGGCAATGAGGCTGCAATTTTGATACTGGGCAACTCCTTCTCGGGCTGTTTGCTGGATGGACCGGGACTGCAGTTTGTCAATGGCTCGATGACGGTGCAGAATGCAGTGTTTGGTGTATGCCCTTTGACCCCGGGTTCATGCAGCGAGCATGAGCAGTTTACGCGCGTGCAGGATAATTATTGCTTGAACGATCCTTGCATGGGACACGGCACTTGCAGCTCCACTAATGAGGGCTACGAATGTCGCTGCACTGCGCGCTACTCGGGCAAGAATTGCCAGAAGGACAATGGCTCGCCTTGCGCTAAGAATCCTTGCAGCAATGGCGGCAGCTGCTTGGAGAACTCACGTGGCGACTATCAATGCTTCTGCGATGCCACGCACAGTGGACAGCACTGCGAGACGGAGGTGAACATACATCCGCTTTGCCAGGCGAGTCCTTGCCTGAACAATGGCGCCTGCGTGGTGCTGGCGGGCAGCAACAGCTTGGCCTGCGAGTGTCCCAAAGGCTATGCGGGCGCACGCTGTGAGATCGACATGGACGAGTGTGCATCGCAGCCTTGCCAGAACAATGGCAGCTGCATAGATCGCATCAATGGCTTCAGCTGCGACTGCAGCGGCACTGGCTACTCCGGCGCCTTCTGCCAAACCAACATCGATGAGTGCGAGAAGAATCCTTGCCTGAACGGTGGACGCTGCTATGACACCTATGGCTGGTACACTTGCCAGTGCCTTGACGGCTGGCATGGCGAGGTCTGCGAGAAGCCCATCAGCTGCCAGACGACGCAGTGCCTCAATGGCGGCACCTGCGTGGACAAGGCCATTGGCTTTCAGTGCATCTGCGCGCCGGAATACAGCGGCGAGCTCTGCCAGCTCGGGCCCAGCTGTGCGCAACAGTGTCCCATCGACTCGGAATGCATTGGCGGCGTCTGTGTGTGTAAGCCAGGCACATCGGGTGAGTTATCCACAATATTCAGCTCATGGTGTGGCGCATGCTTAGTTTGAGTTTCTTTTATTCTTTGGGTTTTGGTTAATTTGGTGCTGCAGCTACCAATTCGGAGCTGCCAATTGCAATTGAATTGTTTGAGAACTTGGATGTGGATGCATCTGGCACTTTGTGTGCCGCTGCCAAAAAGAAACGTTACATATCGCCCGAGTGGCTCAAGCGCAAGCGTTGTGAGCTCAAATTAAGTAGGTGCAAAGGCAAGAGGTAGTTAGTTGGGCTTAAGTAAGCAAAAATGGTTGCAATTGTAGATATGAAAAGGCTTAAATTAATTATAAAAATTACTCTAATTTACAGTCACTTTACCTCAAGCTCTTTGTATTTATTAAGCAGATTGTGGCGTTCTAAACACTAAAATAAAATTCACAAGCAATTGATATAATTAGTTATAAAGTTGGCATTTGTTATTTCTATTTCTTCTTAGATGCCTTAGCATTTTTGAGCACAATTCGAAGGCGAATCTACTTTAATTATGAAACAATTCAATCAATAATTTATAATTTTTACTTCTGCTTTAAACTTGTATTTTAAGGATAAGGATAAGTAAGGATTAGAAATCATTGATTGAATAGTTTTATATTTAAAGCAACGATCAGTATAATTCATACATTCATTCTATAATTATTTCTTCATAAAGTCTCCGCTCTTGACAACAAGAGAGCGTAGCTTGAATGATTTAATAACAGAGAATTGTCGCTTAATGCAGTCAAAACAAATATCCACCCACCACCCATTATACGTTGCGCTCTCTCAGCAACAAAGCAGCGATGCTCTGCTTTAGTCGCAGCAGCGCTCGATCGAGCTGCTGTTAAACGAAAGACTCAGAGCACAAACTGTTGTGTGAGTCGCTCTCTCACTTGCTGGTCAGTTGTGTGTGGACTGCTGGCGATTAAACAAGCTGTGAACGAGTTGTTAGCATAATATACATAAATAATTGCTATATACTTATATTAAATAAGTATTAAATTTAAACATAAACAACAACAGAGAGAATTGAATTGAATTTTATTATTGTGCTTAGAACGCCAATTCAAATGTAAAGCAGAAAACAAAGAGGCAGTGAATAAAATAACTGTAAACTAAGTGATTAGCATTGTAAATTGGGTATTTTATTATTCTAGATTTTTAATTATGCAATGGCTAGTAATTATTTTTTATTTTAAATGCTTTTTACTAATGTTTTTATACGCTTTAACACACACACACACATAAAAAAAACTGTACACGCTGCTACTATATGCTAAATTAACGGTTGTATTGTATATATATCCTATACCCCCAAAATGGCTATGTGAATTATCTATGTAGGCCCCATTGGTCATTGCCTGCCAACAACGACACTACCAACAATTGAAATAGCAACAACAATAGCAACAACTATACCAACAACAACTACCACTAGTACAACTACTACCAAAACACCGCTAATAACCACAACAAGTACAACAACAACAACAAAAAACAATAAACAACAACAAGCACCAACCCAACGCTCGGCCTCACTGAATGCATGTCCCCAAGAAAAATGCTTGAACGGTGGCACCTGTCTAGGATATAGTAACAATTATACCTGTATATGTGCTAAAGGATACACAGGTTTGGCCCCCCAACCCAACACCCAACCCCCAAAACAGTCACTAAGGGTTGCACTACAAAATGCTGCATGCCTGCCCCTTTAGTTTCGTTAATTGCAATTGATTTATATAGTAGTTTAATCATTTTGTATTGCAACCCTTGTGTGTAATTGTAAATATGTAAACTTGTGTAGTTTTAATGCTTGGCGCGCTAATTTGAAACGCTAGTTACTAACAAAAGTTTTTCGCTGCAGGTTACAACTGTCAACAGAGCAGCAGCAGCAGCAGCGATGGCGGCAATGCGCTGGCCTTGGCGCCCATCAACTGCAACGCCACCAATGGCAAGTGCCTGAATGGCGGCACCTGCTCCATGAACGGCACGCACTGCTACTGCGCTGTGGGCTACAGCGGCGATCGCTGCGAGAAGCCGGACAGCTGCTCGCCACACAATTGCCAGGAGCCGATGCTGTGTGTGCAGAATCAATGCATTTGCCCCGAGAACAAGGTGTGCAATCAATGTGCCACACAGCCGTGTCAAAACAATGGCGAGTGCTTCGATCTGCCCAATGGGGATTACGAGTGCAAGTGTCAGCGCGGCTGGACGGGACGCAATTGTGCCAACGATGTGGACGAGTGCTCGCTGCAGCCCAAAATCTGTGGCAATGGCATTTGCAAGAACGAGAAGGGCTCTTATAAATGCTATTGTACGCCGGGATTCACAGGCGTGCATTGTGACTCGGATGTGGACGAGTGCTTGAGTCATCCGTGTCTGCATGGTGCCACATGCCACAACAAGGTAAGTGCGCTACGCCTGTCAGTCAACACGCTGCATGTTAATCAAGTGTAATTAGTTGTTTTTCTTTAAATACGGAAAGCATCGCATATTGAGACAAGTGAGTTGTTCAGAATAGCTGTGTTGTTGTTAGTTAGAATTAGTGCTAAGTAGCTGCTTTAGCTAATTCATTGCTTAGTTTATTAATCACTCTTCATCTCTCTTGCCACAGATTAATGCCTACGAGTGCGTTTGTCAGCCTGGTTATCAAGGACTGAACTGTGAAATTGATATTGATGAGTGCATTAGCAATCCTTGCTCCAATGGCTCCACCTGCATTGATATGATTAATAATTTCACCTGCAACTGCATACCGGGCATGACTGGACGCATATGTGATATTGACATTGATGATTGCATCTCCGCGCCTTGCCTGAACAATGGTCAGTGCATTGATGAGCTGGGCGGCTTTCATTGCGACTGCAGCGGCACTGGCTATCAGGGCAAGAACTGTGAGCTAAACATTGATGAATGCATTTCGAATCCCTGCACAAATGGCGCCAAGTGCATAGATCAGGTCAAGGACTATTTGTGTGAATGCCATGCGGGCTACAAGGGCAAGAACTGCGAGCAGGATGTCAACGAATGCGAGAGCAATCCTTGTCAGTATAACAGCACCTGCCTGGAGCGCTCCAATGCGACGCTATATCAGCTAAGCAGATTTACGGATTTGCCGCGTGTGTTTAGTCAGCCGTTTAGCTATGAAAATGCCAGCGGGTAAGTCCACGCACTCATTTTTAATTAATATATATATTATTTCATTTATATTTATAGCTACGAATGTGTATGCGTGCCTGGCATTATAGGCAAGAACTGTGAGATTAATATAAACGAATGTGAAAGCAATCCCTGCAGCAAACATGGCACCTGCAATGATGGCGTAAGTTTGTACCCAACTTCATATAGTACGTCTAACTTATGTTTCTCTGTATAGATTGGCACCTATAGCTGCGAATGTGATCCCGGGTTTGAGGGCACGCATTGTGAAATCAACATAGACGAGTGCGATCGCTATAATCCCTGCCATAATGGCACCTGCATCGATCAAATAAATGACTACGACTGCGATTGCGATGCCAACTTTGGTGGCAAGAACTGTTCAGTGCCTTTGATTGGCTGCACCAGCGGTCCCTGTCTCAATGGCGGCACCTGTCGTCCTTATTTGGTAAACGAAACTATACACCTGTTCAACTGCAGCTGCGAGCATGGCTTCCAAGGCGACACCTGCGAAAAGATTACCACACTCTCAATGGTAGTAAGCAGCTTGATTACAGTTAAAACGCAGCGTGAGGAGGGCTACGATATTAATTTGCAATTCAAAACTACGCTGCCAAATGGCGTGTTGGCCTTTGGCACTTCCGGCGGGCAGAACGAGCCTGTTAGCTACATACTGGAGCTTATCAATGGACGCTTGAATCTGCACTCGTCGCTGCTTAACAAATGGGAGGGCGTCTTTATAGGCTCCAAGCTAAACGACAGCAATTGGCATAAAGTATTTGTAGCTATCAATACCTCACATTTGGTGCTGTCTGCCAATGATGAGCAGGCTATATTCCCAGTGGGCTCCTATGAAACTGCCAACAACAGTCAGCCCTCGTTTCCTTTAACCTATTTGGGCGGCACTATACCCAATCTCAAGTCGTATTTGCGCCACTTGACGCATCAGCCTTCAAGCTTTGTAGGCTGCATGCAGGATGTGGTAGTAAATGGTCAATGGATCTTCCCAGATGCGCATAATAACAATTATACTGATGCGGATACTACGCTCAACTATGTGCAGTCCGGTTGTCCACGCACAGAGCAGTGCAAACCAAATCCTTGTCGCTCCAATGGCGAGTGCACAGATCTTTGGCACACATTCGCTTGTCACTGTCCCAGACCCTTCTTCGGACACAATTGTCAGCATAGTAAGTGCACTTAACAGATTCAATGTACCGCATATTTAAATTTTAAATGCATTACAGATATGACAGCTGCTACCTTTGGACATGAGAATACCACACACTCCGCTGTCATAGTGGAGACTACAGATGTAGCCAGACGTGCTATACGCTCCATACTGGACATATCCATGTTTATACGCACACGTGAGCCCACTGGGCAGGTGTTTTATTTAGGCAGCGATCCACGCAAAATGCCCACGAAGAGTAAGTCGTTCTAAGCTAACAAATATAAAATTTTTAACTATCTTTAACTTGCCTGCAGATGTGGGCGACTCTTATGTGGCTGCTAAGCTGCATGGCGGCGAGCTGCTCGTCCGCATGCAGTTCAATGGCACGCCCGAGGCTTATACAGTGGGTGGACAGAAGCTGGACAATGGCTACAATCATTTGATTGAGGTTGTGCGCAATCAAACTTTGGTGCAGGTCAAGCTCAATGGCACCGAGTACTTCCGCAAGACGCTGTCGACGACAGGTCTGCTGGACGCACAGGTGCTCTACTTGGGTGGACCAGCGCCAACGCGCGAGTCGCTGCTGCCGGCGAGCACTGAGCCGGGCGTGGAGGATAGCCAGCTGCCCGGTGTGCTGCCTAAGGATGTGGACGACAGCAAGGACTACTTCAAGGGCATTATACAGGATGTTAAAGTGAGCAACGGCTCGCTTAATATGATTGTCGAAATGTATCCATTGAATGTAACCGATGTGCATGTGAATGCGAAACCCTTTGGCGCTGTTAGCATCGATCGCGCTTCGGTGCTGCCTGGCGAGGTGTCCGATGATTTGTGCCGCAAGAATCCTTGCAAGCATAATGCCGAGTGTCGCAACACTTGGAACGACTACAGCTGCAAGTGTCCCAATGGCTACAAGGGCAAGGATTGCCAGGAAATTGAATTCTGCCAGCTGGTCACCTGCCCAGGCGATAGTAAATGCCAGAATCTGGACGACGGCTATGAATGCTTGACTAACATTACATTTACGGGACAGGAGCATGCGCCGCTGGCCTTCTCCTACTTCAAGGAGCAGCTGCCGGAGGATGCAGTGGGCAAGCAGCCGCTGCTCAAGCCCATTATAGAGATTGCCTATCGAACGCGCGCTGGCGGCACTTTGCTGTTCATAGACAATCAGGATAGCTTCTTCGAAATAGGCGCCAGCGGTGGACGTGTTACAGTCACCTGGAAGCTAACACAGCTGCACATAGGCGAGTCGGGACGCTTTGAGAAGGAGAACACGGATGGCGAATGGAGTCGCATCTATTTGCGCGCACATGCGGGCAAACTGGAAGGCGGCTGGAAGGGCTGGGAGTCTATGGTGGATCCTACGCCTGGTTTCTCCACAGACATCGATCAGGCTGCCTTCCAGGAGCTGCTCTCGAGCAGCACAGCAGTCTATCTGGGCGGCATGCCCGAGTCGCGTCAATCGCGCGGCTCTACGCAATCCGCGCAGCAAGGCTCACAGTTCAAGGGCTGCGTGGGTGAGGCACGCGTTGGCGATTTGCTGCTGCCCTACTTTTCCAATGCGGAGCTCTATCCGCCCACAGAAAACGTCTCGGTGCAGCTGCAGGCGCAATTCCGTTTGAACTCCACGCGTCCTGCCGAGGGCTGCATACTCTGCTTCCAGGCAGACTGCAAGAACGGCGGCAAATGCACCACGCCCACTGAGGAATACGCCTGCACTTGTCAGCCAGGCTATGAGGGCGACGACTGCGCCACAGACATTGACGAGTGCCTGGACACGCACTGCGAGAACAACGGCACCTGCATTAACCAGGTGGCCAACTTCTATTGCCAATGCCAGCCCGGCTTCGAGGGTCGCTACTGCGAGCAAAACATTGACGAGTGCGCCAATCGGCCCTGCCTCAATGGTGGCAACTGCACAGATCTCATAGCAGCGTTCCACTGTGACTGTCCCGAGGAGTACACCGGACCGCAGTGCGATGTGCTCAAGCAATTGACCTGCGAGAATGAGCCCTGCCGCAATGGCTCCACTTGTGCAGATGGTTTCAGTAAGTGCACGCACTTAAATCTTAATACAAATATTAAATTGAATGCTTTCTGCAGATGCACAAACTGGCAACAACTTTACCTGCAGCTGCACCATGGGCTTCGAGGGTCCACTCTGCGATACGCCGTTCTGCGAGCAAACGCCCTGCGCCAATGGCGGTCTCTGTCTTACTACAAATAACGTGAGCTTTAACTAACTTACTGCAAATGTCTTAAACTAATTGCTTATTCTTTATAGCTACCCAACTGCAAGTGTAGTCTGGGCTACACTGGTCGCCTGTGTGAGCTGGAAATTGATGAATGCGCCTCGAATCCCTGCCAGAATGGTGGCCAGTGCGAGGATATGGTGGGTGGCTACAAGTGCCATTGCGATGCCACCGGCTTTGAGGGCGTACACTGCGAGAATGATATTAATGAATGTGCGCAGGGCAATTACTGCGGCGGCATTGGCATTTGCAGTAATTTGCCGGGCAGCTTCAAGTGCAGCTGCCAGCGACCCTACTGCGGTGCCCATTGCAATTTCACAGATCCCTGCACGCAGCCCGGCATTTGTGCCAATGGCGGACAATGCATTGAGGACTGCGGCATGCAGATTGATTACTACTGCAACTGCACGGAAGGTTTTACGGGCAAAAACTGCTCAGCGCCGGTAAGTCTCACAGCAAATCAGTTAAGCGTCATGCAAGCTCACTGCTCTACTTTCTATTTAGATTACGGCCAAGGATGATGGTCCTTCGACAACAGACATTGCCATTATAGTCATACCTGTGGTTGTTGTTCTCCTGCTGATTGCTGGCGCCTTGCTGGGCACCTTTTTGGTCATGGCACGTAATAAGCGCGCCACACGCGGCACTTACAGCCCCAGCGCACAGGAGTACTGCAATCCACGCTTGGAGATGGACAATGTGCTCAAGCCACCGCCAGAGGAGCGTCTTATTTAATGCTGCCCCTTGCAGCAAACGATATTTGCTAAATCCGCCCACACACACACACTAAAAACTATTTGACTTTAGTTTTAACGGTGCCTAAACCAAGCAACTTCACTCAACAAGTACACTAGACGCCTACGCTTTAGTTAGTTTAATATAAATAACGTTGTCTATTTATTGTAGTAAGTAGTTTATAGTCTGCAATCCACTTTATAGTCGTTATATAGTTACAGTTTAGAGATATACAGTATTTCTCGCTCTATATATCGAAAAGCTGCGATCAAAATTGTGCTGCACATTAATGAGAATCATATACGTTGCATTCCAAGCAAAGCCCTTAAAAGAAATCTAATTGTATGTACGAGTATTTTGTTTGTAAATAGTTATTAATTGAAAGCTTGCTTAAAAAATTCTAATTAGCTGAGCTAAACTAAGCCTCCTCCCTATACACCATACCATACCTAACAGTGGCCTTATATGAGTGAATTAAAACTGAGTAAAGCGTACGTATATATTATATATAGTTACTAAGTAAATCAAATATTTTTGACCTACAATTTGTAAGCGTAAACATAAGAGACTGTACTATACTTACAACAACAACAAACAAAAATAACTATATTAAATATATTTCGACAATTTTTGCAAAACAAATAAAAAGATTATTTAAATTTACATGTTGCCTTGTGATTTAACCAGAAATTGAAAATGAAAACAAATGTTGTGCTCCAATTCGTTGCAAATATAATTGCAATTATTTATTTATTTTTTTTATTAGCGAAGATTTGTTATGCTTTGTGTTGTTTATAGATGCTTTATAAAATAATGCAACAAATCGACAACAGTTTCGTTCTTTAATGATGTATTATGGTTCTTTTTTTAATATGCCTAACGCCTAAGGTTTAATAAAATATTATTTATAGTATAATATTTGTGTAAGCAAATGAATTATTTAACTATGTAGAAGATTGTTTTAAAAATTGATTTGCAGTTGCCTGTTAATTTTAGCAGTTCAGCATAGCTAAAAGCGCTACAAAATAAATGCTGAAGCGCAGAAGTGTGTTGTGTGTTTTAGCCCAAGGAGGCGACCCATTTAAATTTGCTCTGCATTTCCGGATGATAGAAGATGCACTCCAGCTTGTTAATGCAATTCTTGCCATAGCGACACGGCTTTGGATGATAGAAAGTGCAGCCGACCTTGGTGCAGCTCGGATAATATTTGCACATGGTAGTTGCAGTAGTAGCCGTAACCGGTGCCGAAATTGATTTGTAGTTCTGCACGGGTATCACATGCGAGGCTATAAAATATAAAAAAAATTATAGTTATGCATACAAAAGTTCGTTGAACTGATTATGATTTTGACAAAACTTAGCAAGCCGTTTTTCAATCAGTTTTAGTTATAGCTTACATAAAGGCGGCGCTGCCAACGGCACATGGCTGAGATCGCGTGCTCCAGTGTGCGCAAAATTGCAATCAATACTTATGCAGGACAAATCGAATTTGCATTTGGGATGCGAATACATGCACTTGTCTGCAAATTTGCAATTGGGAAACGATTTGCAAGGCGCTGTCGGATGATAGAACTCGCAAAATTGTTTGCTACAATTTGGATGATATTTGCAGCGTTCCTTGGGCTTGGACACCTTTAAAGCAGCCGAGTCAACGCTGACGGCGCTTACTATATAGAGAGAGAGAGAGAGAGAGAGAGAGCATAAAAGAAATCAAAAACAATATTTAGTAAAACTTTATATAAATCGAATAATCCGCTGCTGCTTACAGGCTGGCAAATTGTCATATTTTTTATCCTCAGCATGACGTATAGAGATTCTATCACGCTCCTTGCTGCCCGAGCGACGCTTCTTGGCCGGCGATAGCTCCTCCTCCGGCTTGAGCTTAAAGCGTATGGGTGTATGCTTTGCCTTCACTGTTGGCACATCTGTGATTGTTGCGGCTTCAGCTTTGTCTTCGATTCGCTTTGAGGGCAGTGGTGGCGTAGTCGAGCGAGTTTGCTGCTCCAGCTTGTGCCCGTTGGCTTTTCTGTTGCTGGCGCGCTTTGGCGGTGAGGTAGCTGGCGGCTGTTGATGCTCATCATCCTCATCATCATCGGCTATATTCTTAATGATTAGCTTTTTAACTTCTTTTGGCTGTCGCAATATTTCGCTGCGTTGCAAGCTGCGTGTGGTGCGTGGTGGCGGTGTATTGCTTGATGTGGAAGGCGAAGACCGTGACGAGCTGTGTGGGCGCTTGGTTCTGTTGCGTCTTCCGCTGTTGCTGCCACTTGTGGTTGAGCTAGGCAATGCTGCTGTGGTCTGATTGCTGGTGGAGGACACTTGTGGTGAAGGCGTGCGTTTGGCTGAACGCTTACGATAGGCCGCAGCAGCTGCAGCGGCAGCAGCGTTGCCCAATTTCTTATCCCCGTTTAGGGTAACAACAAATTGTGTTTTGGCGCTGTTGCTAGTGTTTAAGCCAGAGCTGCTATGCATATCAATTTCTAGCTCAACGTTGGTTCCTAGCTGCGGCACGTACTCTTCAAAAAGTCCAACGCTTAAGCTGGGTACATACTCAGCCGCCTGCTCAAGTCCTTCCTGCTGCTGTTCGTCCACACGTGCTCGCTGTTCCGTTTGCGTTTCATCTGCGCTGCGTCTCGAACGTTTGCTGTCTCTTTGCAGCACATTAACCAACAGCTCACGGCGACTGCGGCGAAATAGTTCCTGGCCAGGCACAACAGCGTTGCTGTCATTTAAACGCCTCTTACCTAACGTAGAGCTTATAATCTCGGGCTCATCGTTGTTTGCGTGCTGCTTGCTTGTTGTTGTTGTTGTTGTTGTTACTGCTGGTGTCTTGGCCAAGATAGTGGAGCGTTGTGCGTCTGCCACGGCACGTAGCAATAGATTCTTGCAGGCTTGCCGGCGTGGCGATACAAGCGGACGCGGCTTTATCTTGATTACTGAATTCACGGGCTTCTCCAGTATATCCTCATCATCGGATGGCACTGGAGGCTTATTGACAGCCACAATTACACGTGAGCCTATGCGTTGCTTCGGACTGGGACTGCGCGAGGAGCGGCGACTGCTGCGCACAGGCTCATGTTTACGACTTGACTGGCGTTCGTTGCGTTGGTTGCGCTCCTGCTGCTCCGGCTGCTGCTCGCTGCGACGTCGATGCGCCGGCACATAGAGCTCCAGGTTCTTTTGTGTGCGCTGCGCACGCTCCGGCGGTGTAGGCTGCTGCGCTGCCTTATTGCCCAGACGATCATGCACTGAACGCCGATCCTCACTAGGACGCTGCGCTCCGGCCTCACAGGAAACTTTGGGTTTCTCTGCTGTTCTATTGAAGACAATGGGACTCTTGACCCTGCGTGTTTGAACTACAGGTGTAACGTTCGTCGCTATTGCGGGAGTTTCCTCCTGTTCGTTAAGATTTAGTATATCCTCCTCCTGCTCCAGCTCCTCCAAGTCGTCATCGCTTTCATTCTCTAGCTCGCCAATTTTACGCAAATGTTGTTTAGCTGCATAAATTTTCCGTTGTATTTCAGCTAATTCAGCCAAATCCTTTTCACGATTGCCACTAGTGGTAGTTGAGCTTATCTCTGACGTGGTTGGTACATCAGGCTGAGCTTCGGTTTCGGGCTGCGGCTGCTCTGTGGCGTTTTCCGACTTGCGTTTCTTTTTCTTATTGAGCAGTTCATCCTTAAGTGCAGGATCTACGTCAAGTGTCTTTTTGGCCTTTTCCAGCAGCTCCTCGGCAAACACATCGGTTATGGAAGTTATAGCCGGCACTGTATCTCCTGTTCTAGACTTGGCTTCTGCACTGTTGTTAAGCTGATCTTCATCAGATTTTCGAGGCGCTCGTTTGTCCCTTTTGTCTTTTCCCTTTTTATCCTTTTCTTTTTCCTTCTCCTTCCCTTTTGGTGTTTCGGCCTGTCGTGACTTGCGCTTCTTGCTGGTTGCTAAACAATTTTATTGTTTAAATCAATAAACAAAAGGGGTCTACATGCACAACTTACCACTGGAAGCCGGTAGCGTGACCTCTTGCAACTTCTGCAGCACCTCATGCAACCACGTAACAAAGAGATCTGTCTGCTCGCCAAGGAAAAGATTGAGCTCGGCGTTCATTTGCTGTTTGGTGCGTTTGTTAGCCACCATAACCATTACGTAGTCGGGAAGCTCGTCGTCAATGAAGCCGGAAGAGCCGCCTGTGCCTAATTCTAGCAGTTTCGCCTTCACCGCACTCTGGTTGGGTGCATTTAATTGCGAAATAATTGATTACGAATTCATTGATTTTTCGCATCGAAAAGAAAGCGAAATTAACTTACCCGCATTTTCTGCCCAATTTCGCTGCCAAGATTGCAATCCATGTTGGCTGATGCTTTGCACCAATTGTATTTGCATCAAGTTTTCTTATTGTCGATTACTTTATCAACGTACTCAATTTGTTACATGCACAAAATGCAGCAAAAAGAATCACTAAAAATAATATAGCAACTTGGTAGACGGTGACAGAGTGTGACCAGCTCACAAACATTCGGTATTTTTTATGACATTCACAGACGTGAGTAACGCGGCCAACTGACTGGCAACTCGTAGTGACAGTGTAAGAAGAAGCTGAAAAAAAGTATTTCAGGCGAGTTTCAGTGCGACAATTTTATAATAACTATAGTCGTAATAAAATGTGTAATAATGGAAAACAGGCAGCCAAATTCAAATGATGTGATAGTGCCAGGTGCGTTACATAGCTTAACAATATAAATGTGAACAAATCTGGGCTGGCATTTGGCCCGCAGCCCAAGCTGCCCTGGCTAGTCCCAGGCCTCAAAGCCTCATATGCTTGGGCCCTGAGTGCTCTGTGTTGTGTGCAGAAACTGTGTGAAATGCAATTTTATGATAATTTTGGACATTTGGCAAAGCAACTTGTTGCATTTAATGTGTTTAATATTGTTTATCTTGCAGAATTATACTTTCTCATATCAAAATTTCTGACTAATGGGCCACTGGAGGAGACAGCAAAGGTCGGTGATCAAGCGTTCTGCGCTGAAAGTAAAAGAGCGCAATTTCGTTTCGTTTGAATTTCGCTTTCGCGTTTTGTTTACAAACATTTTTACTAACTAATCCAAAAATTTACAGGTTCTGGTGCAGGAATTGGAGCAAAAAAAGGTAAGCATCAGTTAAATGTGCATATGCGTGTGTTAGTGTCTGTCTGTGTGCTTGTGTGTGTGGGGTTGAGCTGACGCATTTGTGTTGCAGACACAGGCTTTCTTGCGGATTTTCCCCGCTAGCTCTTTAATGCTAAAAACCGTTTGTTTATATATTTTTGTTTTGGTTTTGTCGCGTTGTTGTTGTTGTTGTACCACAGCCGGCAGTCTATAACGTCTGCTTATTTCCGAGTTCAAAGTTATACTAAATCGCAACAGCTGCCGGACATGGGAGGAACATTCCATCTGTGCGTCCGTCCGTCCGTCTGTCTGTCCGACCGTTTAATAGTAGGTAAAAAAAAAAAACAAAGTGGGCTCCCGGCTGTGGCGACAACGTCACTATAAGTGCAAGTGATAACAGATTTTTGTGTTTTGCCTCTTCCTTCTCTCCCACAGGTGCTGCCCAGACGTATCGACTGGCAGGGCAATGAACATGACCAGACTTTTACTGAATTGGTAAGTAATGTTTTTATTTGTCATTTAAAAGTGTTTAGTGCTTGCTTGCATAAGTTATCTATGTGTGTCGTGTATGTGCAGTTTTTTATTAATACGCGTTTGCCTTTGTGCACGGTTTGTGTGTGCGTGTGCGCGCTTTTGTGACGTCACGCGACCATCGATTGATGTCTGCATAGACAGCGACATTTGATTAGTTAATTTTTTTGTAAATAATTAATAATTAATTTATCATGTGGAATTACATATCAAATTAATGCAGTTTTTTAATAATTGCAAAGTGTAATAGTGCAAATAAAATGTAAAAAATATTATTTTTCCTAAAGTGGTGGTAAATGTTGCAAATGCGTGTAAAGTGCTGTGAATTTTGAACAAATAATTAAACATAAAACAATTACATAGATTTTTTTAACAAATTGCTAGGCCAGCGGCCGACATCTTGCTTTACACACATATAAGCGTGCTTCTGTGTGTATTCAAGCACGCGCTAGAGTGAGACAACTATATGAAACGTGTGAGCTAAACAGCTGCGCATTGGTTTCGATATGTTATCGATAGGCATGAAGCGTTTTAATTTAAATTTATTTATTCATAGGAGCAAAAATATGCACACGTTGGGCCCAATCATCTGCTAGAGATATGCACTCGTCTTGGTCCGCTGATAGATCGAGAGCTGCCGCCCAGCGTGCCTGGCATAAGCTCCTTGCTAGGCACTGGCCGTCAGAATTTACTGCGCACGAAAGACACTGTCTATCAACATCGTTCGCTAAGGGATTACTGCACACGACTGCATGGAATTTCTTTACCAGACTCAGCGCTTACCAAACCCGTGCACAATCTAGGTAAGTTTGTCATTTATGCATTTGAGTGCAATTTAATATTTACTTATGATTGCAGCCCGTGTTATAACTGGACGGGAACATGGCGGACTGGTGCGCCGCAAATTGCTGGTACCCACGGAAATCTATCGCAAGACGAAACTGCTGCGTCGCACTGTGGGACATTTATCGTCGGTTTATTGCGTGTTGTTTGATCGCACAGGACGCTATATTATTACCGGCGCTGATGACTTGCTCATTAAGATTTGGTCCGCCGCGGACGGGCGTCTGCTGGCCACTCTGCGTGGCGCGTCAGCTGAAATTACGGATATTGCCATTAATTTGGATAACACAATGCTGGCCGCTGGTTCCGTAGATCGCATTTTACGCGTTTGGGATATGCAGACTACCTCGCCAATTGCTGTGCTTGCCGCTCACACGGGCATGATAACCTCTGTGAATTTTTGCCCCTCACCGCGCAGCGATCTCAAGTACTTAGTAACCACCAGCACAGACGGCTCCATAGCTTTCTGGCAGTATTCAACGCCACGAGGGCAGAAAATAACATTTGCTCCGCGGCCCACACAATACCATGAGAAGCTGCGTCCTGGACAGGCGCAAATGATGTGCACAACATTTTCACCGGGCGGTATGTTCCTAGCTGCCGGCTCAGCGGATCATCATGTGCGCGTATATATGATGGCTGAAGATGGACCAAAGCGAATACTGGAAACAGAGGCATACACTGATGCAGTAGATTCAGTGCAGTGGTCACATCGCGGCCTGCGTTTCATATCGGGCAGCAAAGACGGCACCGCACATATTTGGACCTTTGAGTCACAGCAATGGAAGAGTATAAAGCTCTGTATGACGGAGCGCTTGGCCAGGTAATTAGAGCGTTCAGTTTAACTTGACTTATACTTATATTGATTTAATACTTTTGCTTGCAGTTGTCCAGAGCCTGAGGAAGGCAAAAAGTTAAAGGTTACTATGGTTGCCTGGGATGCCTCGGATCGTTATGTTATCACTGCCGTTAATGATTTCACAGTGAGTTTAAGCTAAAGCTTTATATTTCTTTAACTTAAATTCATTTTCTATATTTATGCTTAGATCAAAATCTGGGACTCGAAATCAGCCAAACTGCATCGCGTGTTGCGTGGCCACAAGGATGAGCTGTATGTGCTAGAGTCCAATCCTCGCGATGAACATGTGCTGCTCTCTGCTGGCCACGATGGCCAAGTGTTTCTCTGGGATATCGAGCAGGGCGTGGGCGTGGCACAGTTTTTCAACGACATTGATGGCCAGGGCCATGGCAGCGTTTTCGATGCCAAATGGTCACCAGATGGCACTATGATTGCCGCCACAGACTCCCATGGTCATATAATTATCTTTGGGCTGGGCATAGGCATAGAAAAGTACAAATTGGTAAGGCTTAAATTGAAACAAATTACTGAAGTAAATAATCAAATAATTGTCTCTGTTTTTAGCTGCCCAACGAGCTGTTTTTCCACACAGACTTTCGTCCTTTACTGCGTGATGCACATCATCATGTGGTAGATGAACAGACACAAATTATGCCGCATTTAATGCCACCGCCATTTCTTGTCGATGCCGATGGCAATCCGCATCCCTCAAAATATCAGCGCTTTGTACCCGGGCGTGAAAACTGCAGCATGGATCAGTTGATACCTAATCTAACAGTGGGTATTGATGGTGTTGTCATAGAGGATAATTTAAATGCAGCTGTCGAAGCAGTGGCACCACCCGCAGCACCCGGAGCAGCCGCTGCTCCTTCTGCAGCTGCTGCTGCTGCAGCGGCGGTAAACTATTCGCACATAGATCGCATGATCGCTGCCTTGGCCAATCGTCAGGGTGGCAACAATGCTAACAATGCCAATGCGAATGCCAATGATGGAAATGCCAGCAATGCAAATCAATTCGAGCGTTTAATTATGCGTCAGGGTCAAGATCAACTGCCAGATTCCAATTCTAATCGCAATACGCCGCAACGTGGCAATGTGCTGGGAAGCAGACGTTCCATAGGTGAGAGTACGCCACGCCAAAACTGGGGAGCACAACGTGCCGGAGTAGGAGCACCTTTGGGCCATTTACCAGAGCAGGAACAGCCACCTCCAGCAGCGGCACAAGCGCTACCTCTTAAATTTGTGCGTCGCACATATGTGCGTCCCATGAAGTATGCGCAGCTGCAGAATCTCAAGCAGACCATATACTCCGCCGGCCAGTTCGAAATGCAGGAGTATAAGCGTGAAATGCGACGTCGTCCAATTATGATAAACACAGCCAGTGCCGCCTCCACGCAACAAGCAGGTCTGAGTAGATCGCGTAATACACGCGCCAATGGAGTGTCGCGTGCGGGACGACGACGTGGACAGCAAGCTCAACAGCCGGGTGCTGGACAACAACCAGCTTATCGCACGCGCGCTGTGCGCAATGAGGAGCAACAATATGATGATGATGCAGCTGCTGCAGCACCTGCGCTGCATGAGGAGGAGGAAGAGGATGTTAGCAGTAATAGTTCGGGCGACACCAGCTACTCCAATGTGGAGGATCATCTAGAGGATAGCAGCGATGACTCTGAAACGGATAGCTCCGACTATTCCGACTGGGTGGCCGATACGCCAGGTCCCAATTTGGAGCCACCCAAGCGTTCCAAGCGCAAGCCGCTCTCACGACGTCCCACCTTCAACGATGACAGCAGCGATGATGCGGAGGCAGGCCAAGGAGCAGGCAGCGGTGCTCAAAAGAAGCGCGGACGCAAGCGTGTGGTCATACCACCTACCACTGGTGAAATACCAGAGCTGTATCGTCCAGCCGAATGGCTTTCAGAGGTTATACCACGCAAGGCGCCCTATTATCCTCAAATGGGTGATGAGATTGTCTACTTTCGTCAGGGTCATCAGCGCTATCTGGACGCAGTTCGTCTGAAAAAGGTCTACAAGCTATCGCATAATGTCGAGCCAGGCAACTTTCGCGATCACGAACTGGTGCGTGTGATTGGCATTAAATACGAAATACGCCCGCCGCGTCTCTGCTGCCTCAAGCTGGCCATCATAGATGAGGACGGCAATATGACAGGCACTACATTCAAAATCAAGTATCATGATATGCCGGATGTGCTGGACTTCTTGGTGCTGCGTCAGACTTTTGATTTGGCTGTGCAGCGTAACTGGAGCATTGGCGACAGATTTCGTTGCATGATTGGTGATGGCTGGTGGATGGGGCAGATTGAGTCCCGTCATGCACTCTCTGCTGACTTTCCCGATTCCTTTTTTATGTGTTTCCGTGTGCGTTGGGATAATGGCGAATATGAGTACATGAGTCCCTGGGATATGGAGCCTATTGATGAGGAGCGTTTGCCAGATGAAGTGGGCGGCGCTGTACCTGTGCTGCCAGAAGAAATACGCGCTACATTGTATCAGCCCAAGTCTGAGGAATGGCATCGTGGTGATCGTGATGGCACCTGCAGACGCATCATCAACGGACTCGAACAGGTACGCGCTCAGTTTTGTTTATTAGCTATTAAAATTAATTTGAATTTGTTATACTTTAGGTCATGCGTTTATCTATTGCTGAGCACTTTCTGGCGCCTGTCGATCTCAACATCTATCCAGACTATGCTTATTTAATAGAGTACCCCATCGACTTAACCACCATCAAGTCCAGATTTGAGAATCACTTTTATCGCCGCATTACTTCAGCGCAGTTTGATGTTCGCTACTTGGCCACCAATGCGGAGCAATATAATCGACGACATACCAATATTGTCAAACACGCGCGCATTGTTACCGATTTATGTTTGCGCATTATACGGTAAGTTTATCAACTTAATAATTGATTTATTATATTAATTGCTGTTCGTTTACCTTTTAGTGATGCGGATGAAATTGATGTAGCTGCTGTCTATCATCAATTGGTGGATGTTTATCATTCCTCGGACTCGGAAGCTGAGGTAGACTCTGATGTGGTGCCTTCCACCAGCACAGGACCAACAACCTCAGCAGCTGCTGCACGTCAACATGTATCCTCAACGCGACGGTAAGCTTGACATTCATATGCCTCAAAAACATTTCAATTTATAAATAAATTTAATTACAGCTCGAATCGCATACGCTCTGATGGCGACTGGCGTTCCGAATGCCGTCAGCTGTTGGATTTAATGTCCCAGCGACCGGACTCCTTACCTTTTCGCGAGCCTGTGGATACAATTGAGTTTCCAGATTATTTGGAAATCATTGCCACGCCCATGGATTTGCGTACAGTTAAGGAGGATCTGCTGGGAGGCAACTATGATGATCCCATGGACTTTGCCAAGGACGTGCGCCTGATATTTGTCAATTCCAAAAACTATAATACCAACAAACGGTCACGGGTGAGTGCAATGTACTGGCGCATCTTGTAAATGCTGCAGATCGTCATTTATGATAAAAAGATAATCAAATCAAATTTTTCTGAATCACATTTTCCAATTATTCTCCATGTTTGCTGTTATCATTATGCGCTTGATATGCTTTTAACTATATTTTTTACTGTTTAGAAATTTATTTTAGTTTGTCGCTTTCTTAGTTAATTGTTAAAGATAATTACAATATTTCTTAGGTGATGGTTAGCTTTCTTAAAAATTTTTTTTCAATGGATCTAGATTATTTATACATTTTATATCGAATGCTAGGCGTTCATCTTTCCAAATTGATTTGACAGATTATAATTTACATGTTCATTTTGGGGTTTTTTATCAGCCATTATATTTATTTTATTATCTGCTTATTATAAAATTGTAAACATTGTGTGTTGTTCTACCTGTGACTTAAAATATTTTTAGTTTAATAACAAATTTATTGCACTGCAAACACACACATAGTAGTGCTCTCATACACTCTTATACACACACACATCAGTTCCATCTTTCTTAATGGTTTCTTTTGCCTTTTGTTAACATGCCTTCAAACTTGAATTTAATCAACCACCCAAAAATCATAAAAATAAAAACCATCAATCAATCAAATCAAATCAATCACTCTCGTAATGAAAATAAATACATATATATCGAAATGAATGACGATCCGTGACAAAATAGGATAATATAGCGGTAAGGTTGCAATATATTGGGTTACTCATATTCTCATATGCTATAACTGCCAATAGTTCAAAATCCAAGCAACATATTTAAACGAATTTTAATTTCTATTGCAGATTTATGCCATGACATTGCGCTTGAGTGCGTTGTTTGAGTCGCATATAAAGACCGTGATTACGAATTGGAAGGCGGCACGCAGACGCGCCAATAAGAATAAATCTGGCAGCAGTGGGCGTGGCTCGAGCAGTCCCAGCAAGCGTACAACCACAGAGCGTGCCACACGCCGCACTCAGAAGCCGTCCAAAGCTAACAGACGCTTGTCCCTACATAGCAGCGATGAGGAGGAGGAGGAAGAAGATGATGACGACGATGATGATGATGATGATGGTGCACAGCAGCAGTCAACATCACGTGCTGCAGCACAACGTGGCGGCAACAGGCGTCGCAATGGCGTTGCCGTTAGTGCCAGCAACTCGGGCTCGAATCGTGTCACTAGCTCATCCTCAAATCAGCAAAGGCGTCATGCTGCAGCATCAGAAAGCGAGGAAGAGGAGGAGGAGGATGATGATGAGGATGCTGAAACTACTTCAGATGGCAGCAGCGATGATGATGCACACTCCCACGAAAGTTCGCCACAGCAGACATCGAGTCGTCGTGGTCGAGCAGTGCGTCGACGCATCATCGATGACGATGAAGATGAGCATAATGACTCTGAGGAGAGCTATAATCCCACCGAGCGACGCAGCAGACGTGCCGCTGGCTCCAAACGCAAACGAGGCCATCAAGCAAGACATGCGAGCAAACGACATCGTCGCGATGCAGCTGCAAGTGCCAATGCTGCACCCCCGAGACGCACACGTCGCCTGCTTGGCAGCTCCGAGGAGGAACATCACACAGGAGTTTCGCAGCACGATGAGAGCACGCAGGACAGTCAAACGCCACGCAAGAGCGGAAGACATGCTAGAGGAAAGCCTGCTGCCGCCTTAAGCAATGGACCCAGCACCAGTGCAGCGGCGGCGGCAGCGTCCTCAGCCGGCTCTAGCCATGAGAGTCCTTTGCGCAGCAAGCGTGCCAACGGTGGCCGCTCGCAGAATGCGGCTGAGAATGATCACAGCTATCATCTGCCAGTGCGCAATGGACGCATCATCGAGTCGGATACAGATTCACATGGACCAGTGGGACGACCAACACGTCAAAGCGCCAAGCGTGCGCTAATGGATTGGGCACGTGGCAGTGACATTGAGGAGGAGGACGAAGAAGAGGAAAGCGAAGAGGCTGAAGAGGTAAAATTAAATGATTTATCATGCTTTAATATTTAACCAATGAACTTACTTTTAGATACTACCTACACCCACACCCACAAAGGACGATGTGCCCTCGACAAGTCGTGCGGCCTTAAGTCTGGCAACAGGTGGCGCAACCACATCACGGCAGCTGCGTACAAATCGCAATACCTTGGTGACTGCGCCGCCAGATAGCGATGATGATGATGATAGTGATAATGAACCCTTAGCACACAATCAGCAAAGTGAGTTTGAAAGCCAGTCGCATGTTTAGCATTTGCTTAAACTTCTGTTCTTTTCTTTTTTGCAGAGACTGCCAGCGGCGCTCGGAGCAGCACAGTAGCACCACATCCGCTGTCACTGCGACGTCGCCTGCCTTCACCACCCGCTCGCAGTGTGCATATGACACGTTCACATGCCACATCCACCACAACCAGCAGCAGTCAACAGCAGCAGCAACAGTCTGCTGCGGAGCCTACCATGACCACTCATGATCATAATTATTTGGGCACTGAGTCTGCAGCGGCAGCCAGAGCGCCACGACGCATTCTATCGCGTCATCAGCGCAATGCGGATGAGCTAGACACAAGCCTGGATCCGCTGAACAACTCGCGTATTATGAATTTGCTAAATCCAAGTCGACGACGTCCCACCTCCACCACAGATAATGGCAATACACGCCAACTGCGTGCGCGTAATAGCCAGGAACATTCGCAACCAGAGGACGAGGAGGAGGAGGAAGAGGACGATGAGGATGCAGCTGCCACCAATGAGGGCACAGATGGCGGCTCTAGCGATAACGATGATGACGTCGAGGTGGCCGAAGAAGATGCTACCGCTAGCGACTCGGAAGACAATCAGCCGCTAACCAGCTACGTTTCACCCAGCAATGGACGCCCACGACGCAAAACCAAAACTTCAAGCTCATCAGCAGCCACAACTGCGGCACCGGAACGTGAGAAGCGTCAACTGCGACGTCCGCGTGCCGCCTCCGATAATTCGCTCAACAACGATGAAGATTATGCTTCTTCGCGTAGTCGCTCAAACCGATTGCGTAGCAATCAACGCAACGGACGCAACCAAAAGCGACCACGCTACAACGAGGAAAGCGATGAGGAGGATGTGCCGCCGGCGTACAGCCAGCAGCAGCGCAAGCGCTTGAGAAACGGCGATATGCATGCTGCTGGCAGCAACAGCTCGCAGGAGGAAGATCAGCCGACAGGAGATAGCACTGATGCGAATAGCGATGATGATGATGATGATGAGCAGCTGGTGAGCGTGAGTAGTCGTGGGCGTGTGCGCAAAATCTCAGCCAAAGCGCGCGGCATATTTAAGGATTGAAATATTATCGTTTGAATTTTTCTTTTGGGCGCTGGCAGCGCTGCGCTCAAGACTGTTTTATGTATAAAAAAAATAATTATAATTGCAAGTAGAGAATGAAAGAAAAACAAGGGAGAGAGCAAATAATACTTGCTACATTTGCTGCTAATTATTGATTAATGTGTAAGCGTAAATTCATTGTCATTGTCATAACGTTGGGTGTACTCCCCCTACCTACCACCACTCCCCCTTCATCAGCACCCTGCGCTTGCCCGCTTTAGGCTTAAGTAAATTGTGTTCTCATTTGTAAACGTATAATTCATTCTTTCTCTCACACTCACACACACATAACATCTTTAAATGTTTCGAAGTTCTTAGTTCTTATTTTATACAACGTTATATATATATATTTTTTTTGCTGGCCCCCACGTGCCACAGTTGGTTGCAGCTACATTTGTACATGTAGCGCGTGCAACTGTGCGTGCAACGCTGCCGCCACAAATGTGTATGTATTTTCTATAATATATATATATAATAAACATATAATTAAAAAAGGTAGCATTCAAGAATCACATACTTCATTTAAAAATAGATTTTTTTAGAATAAAGTATCAAGCAAAAAAAAAAACAATACACAAGTACTGCCATTTTTACTACTTTCATTGAATTCTGCAATTATTTTAAGGCCTTATTTTGACTTGCAACATATTGCTCGGCCAGTTGCTTCACTCTCGCTGACGTGGCTTCCGTGCCGTACTTCTCCTCAAATTCCAGGAAGTTTTTATACAGCACCAACATCTTGTCGGGCTTAAGCTTCTGCAGCACAGCGCGCTCATATAGATGGCTGCAAATAACGAATGTTAGTTAAGTTGCAATGCGGATTGATGCGGGTTTTGAACTCACCGTGTTGGCTCAATAAGTTTCAATTTAAGCAGCATATTCGCATAGAGTAACCAAACATCAGTGCGCCTGGGAAACGAGGTGACGATATTATCCAGCATGGCCTGCGCCATATCATGCATATCATATTTTGCATATAACTTGGCAAAGGCCGTACTCAGGTTTATGTCTACAATGAGATTTAAAACAAATTAATCAGGAACAATTAAAACAATTGCAATTATACTTACGTTCACTGTGCGGCAAAACTTTTAGCGCACGTTGCAACGTTGGCTGCACGCGATCTGACATTGACATTGAGAAATATGCTTCGGCAACAGACTTCCAGACATCCAGTTTTGTTTTAAATTTACGCGTCATGATCTCCACGGTATTAAGCAAACGTTCCACCTCTTTATTTGACTTGTAGATTTCCACAACGTTTAGATAGACATTCACTGGTTCATTGCTACTCAGCGCTTCCTTGAGCACATCATCAAATTGTGTGGGATTATAGCGTAGTTCCAAATTCAATAGCGCTGTCCACACATTTAACAACTCGCGAGTTTCACGAAAACCAATGGTTTTGATAGCACGCCGGGCCAGCATGCGTGCCTTGTCGATTTCCGCATCGGCCAACAGGTGCACCATATAACGAATCCATAATTTACTGTTGTTGGGCTCGGCCAACACCAGACGCTCGAATTCCTCAACTGTATTTGCAGTTTCTTGCAGATTAGCATTGTGCTCTTCAATTTCGCGCAAACGTTGCTCCTCCTTCAGCTCTGCCTTGGCCTTGTCCTTGGCGCTAAGACGTTTCTTCTTAGCGTTAGTTGCCTCGCTATCTTCTTCCTCATCGCTGGAACTTTCTGCCGTTGTAGATTTGTCATACAGCAGCTCATGTGCCCAAAAGCCAGCAATGCCTGGCAATGTGGCGCTGGCTAGAGCTTTATCAGCAGCAACCAAAGATGCTGATCTTTTGGTTGGTGGTGTTGGCAACCTGGCTGGTTTCTTATCCTCAAAGAAAAGCTCGCCATTAGTTTTATTGGCTGCTTTCTGTTCATGCTTAGCTGGTGGCGTCTCCAGTTTTGCTTTCTTCTTGGGTATGCGCGCTTCCTCAACAGTAGTTGCCGCACGCTTCACGCCCTTCCAAAGCTTCCAAACAATCTCAGGCACCGCTATGGGCAACGTATCGTGTATAAAGGCCAGCGTGCAAAAGTCGCCCTGTCTCAAAGCTGTACTGGCTGTCTGCTCCACATCATTGGGATGCAAGCGCACAGGACACACTACCAAAGGATTGTCTGTGCCTCTCTTCAGCGAACACAATACAATGCTGTCCAGTTTTAGCAACACTTTGGCTTTCATGCCTGCCTTGCCCACTAAATTCTGTGGCAATTGTGTATTGCTACTTATGTGCGCAATGTCACGCACTTTGTTGGTTACGAGCAGCAAGTCATGCGCGTAGTCTATCCAAAGCACAACTACTTCCCATTTGCTGCCCACTTGAGGCACAACTGCATTGCCTGCCATGCTAGCCACCATCATGGCTTGTATCTTGCTGTTGTATGGCAAATTGTAGATCCAATCCTTGGTGCCTGGCTGCAGACCCTTGAACACCACAGTTATTCTGTCGCCTATGCTATGATTAGCAATGGCCTTGTCTTGCTGTTTCAGCGCCTCACGTATCTGCGCCACTTCGTTTAAATAACTGCATAGATAAATGAAATGTTTGTTAACAATTGTGTAAGTTATGTCGTTTGTCTAGCTTACCCCTCCACCAACGTGGCTGTATCGTTTAGCTCGCCACTCCACACATCTGTAAGTTTTGCAGACACGGTCAATGTCTTGGTTTCCACCTCCTTGCTGATCACTTTGACATACAACAGCTGATCGGGCTCTAGCTGCACAGGCAGCTCCCGATTGGCAGTAAGGCACAACATTTTGACGTGCAGCTTGACCAGCTTGTTGTAGTTGCGCACTGGCAGCAGTAGCTCCAGCACCTGATCGGTGGCATGCTTGACATGCGCACGCAGCACATCGCCCACCTGCACCGATTGCCAATCCTTGGTGATGTTCTCACTGAAATAGTTCACATCGCGTAAGCTAAAGATGTTCTGCATGATGCAGGCGGCTGAGGCATGTGTGCCCACAGGATGTATGCGCTGTTGGGCACCGGTTAGCTCTACATAATCAGAGAGCAAGCGCTGCGGCACTAAGCCCATGAACTCCTCCATTTCTGTTGCCTCATCGTCCTCTTCATCGTTCGCAAAGCTGATCTTAATTTCCAAGCCAGCGTCCAAGCTGTTGGTCACCTCGATGGGACATATTTCACCCAGCTGAAATTTATCCTCCGGCAGCGTTAGCTGCAGCTGTTCCTCATGCCTCTCCGCTATGCGAAATTTGGTAGTCTGACCCTCAAAGAATGAGTTTTCCAGTAAATTGCTTAGGCGCTGCTTATGCAGCACGCCCTTGATGCCGTTGCAGAACTTGACGAGCACAAAGGTGGGCTCACACTTGACCACTGTGCCAGTATAGACTTGACCCACCTGCGCTGCCGGCAGCATAGTCAATAGCTTGACATTTTTAGCCAAATATTCGCTGCGATTGCTGAGGTAGCAAGTCTTGCGGTCAAGCGAAACATCCAGCACACGGCAGCGTACACTTTGACCCAATTCATAGTGCACATTGGGCGCCAGATGCAGTTGCTCTATAATGCCGTTGACCTTGCCCAGCTTAACGCTGTAACCACCCACCTTGGGTTCGGCTTTAAGCAAACGGGCATTAACAATATCGCCTGGGTGCAGATCCTCGAGCGTATAGAGCTTCTCATTAAGCACATTGGCATCATCTGAACAGTAGTAGAGCGCTTCGATAACATCATAGCCCAGCACACGTACTTTGTGCTTGCTCTTGCGCGTATATTTGGACAGCACAACATCCTGATCGTAGTTGCCTTTAAAGTTGGATTTGATGGAACTATAACTTATTAAACCCTTAAGGTTTTGATTAAGCAAGAGGACAATGCCGCCAGTGCCATGACGCAGTACACGCGCTTTCTCCACGATGCTGCCTTTTTTCAGTGTTGTCGCTGTATCCTGCTCCGCCTCTTGCTCCTCCGGCACTTGTATATCCAAATTGAATGTTAGGTAAACCAGCTTAGTCAGTGGCATAATGTAAAGCACGCGTGCAAGATATTCCTCATTCAGCTCGTAGTCCGTGGGCGTATGCAATGCTTCACCCAGATGATGCTCATTCACATAGGCTATAAAGGATTCGCCCATAATTGCGCCTTGCAAACCATTCTTAAGCTGCTTGGTCACCTTAAACTTGACTATGCTGCCCGGCAGTATATAATCCAGGTTTGTTTCATTTTGACTTTTAATCTTGAGCTTATCCTGTGACAGCTGCTCACACTGGGACGTGCTTTGCTGCTCGCTATGATTGATTTGCTTGACTTTAACAAAGATGAGCTCACCCAGGCGATACTGCTGCTCCGCATTTTCATTGGCCACAAACGCCTGCAGACCTTCAATGCCCGTTTCAAGCACACAACCATGCTCCTGTATCTCTGCCACAGCACCTGTGAAGATGAGGCCCTTTTTGATTTGCTTATGATGCATGCTGTGATTAACCTCGCTGGGCTTCAGCGTCAACATAAGTTGAGTGCCCTTGCCATCCTCCTTGTCCACCTTTGACGCACGTCCACAGACTATGCGTCCAGCAGGAAACAGCTCTGTCAGATTCTGATATTCAGAGCTGTCGCCAGACATAGTTGATTGGACCACACGGTTATATGCAGCGGAGATGTCCGTAACTTGTACACGCGCTGTTAAGCGACCTGGCAGCGATACGTGCAACGTTGTGGCATCTGCACGCTTGACAACACCCATAACCAGCATATTCTCCTGCAGCGTATCAATAGTGAGCGTTTCCGCTGAGAATGCCTGCAACTGCTCGCCATTTTCGGTCTCAGTGTCCAAGCTTGCTTTGGGCTTTGCTGCTTTCTTTATTTTCTTTTGCGTAGCGCCAAAGATCTGCCAAGCAAAATTGCCATTAGTTTAAACAAATACATTTATTTTGAGAACTTACAATATTGGCTGTGCTGCTTTCCGCATTTGTTTGTTGATTTACCACTCCGCCGCGCGGAAAACTCTTTTCAGTCGTCATGTTGCTCAAAATTTATATTAAACAACAACAAAAGCAACGTGCGTGATGCACGTGTTTCACAGCTAACAAATTAACACAAGTTTTTGCGGCGTCTAGAGCTCTGTAAATTACAACAAAATAGTTTATATTAAACTGTTACTAATTCGAGCCTGCAGATGCAGCTGCTATTAAACAATTGAACTTTTATTTTAAGCACATAAATTTCAAATAAATAAAGCAAACTACACACCGCACTCTTGGATTTCAATACAAGCAGTTGATACCTTTATCGCCAAGCCGCCACACAGTAGAACAGTGCTGTAAAAGGGTCAAAGCGCCACAACAAGTGCTTGACATGCGGTATTTAACGTGTAATGCCTACTTATTCCGGCACACATGTGAGTTGTGTTTGTTTGGCTTTCGAATTTCGTGACAAATATGCAGACTTTACGCGAATTTACGCGTAAAACCAAACGCGGCAATATCTTAAAGATAGTGCGTGAGCATTACCTGCGAGATGACATAGGCTGTGGCTCGGACCTCTGTCAATATTGCATGCAAAATGAAGCATACCAATTGACTTCACAGTATGAGATCAAAAGCACGCTCTTCAAGTTTCCTCATTATATTGTGTTGGACACCAATGTGGTGCTGGATCAAATTGATGTGCTCGAGGAGGATGTGCTGCATAATATAATAGTGTTAACTACGGTATTGAACGAAGTAAAGCACAAGTGCTCATCAATTTACAAGCGTCTCAATGAGCTTATACACGATCGCACGCGGAATTTCTATGTGTTTGTTAATGAGCATCACCAGTAAGTAGAAATAAACAATAGCCAAGAAAGAGTTGTTAATAACTTGTCTAATTTTCAAAGGGACACCTATGCGGATCGGGAGCCGGATGAGACAGCTAATGACCGCAATGATCGCGCTATACGCTTGGCTGCCAAGTGGTATGATACGCATTTGCAAGCTTCGCAGGAGTCGAAGGCTTTCCAACGCACTGCACGTGCTGTAACACGTGTGGTGCTGTTAACCGATGATGCAGGCAATCGCGCAAAGGCTGAAGCAGAGGGTATTTTAGTAGCTAACGCAGCGGAATATGTCAAATCCTTGGAAGACTTTCCTTTGCTAGTGGATAAACTCTCGCAGAAGAGTTTTGAGAGCGAAAAGCAAGCGCTGCCGCAATATCCAGCACATTTGAGCATGAAAGAGCTGCTGGATGGCTTGCGCCAAAAGAAATTTCTACAAGGAAACTTTCAGGCATCCAGAGAAAACTACCTCGAAGGCAGCGTCAATGTCGAGCAGTATGAACAAGGCGTAAGTTTATTATATATTCTTAGTTTTATTTTTAAAGCATCTTTGTTTTGTCTACAGATTTTAATACAAGGCCGCGAGTCGTTGAATCGCGCAGTGGATGGCGACATTGTGGCTGTGGAGCTGCTGCCCGAGAGCGAATGGTCAGCGCCCAGCGAGATAGTGCTGGAAGAAACTAACGTCTATGCGGATGATGTCCCCAGCGAAGAGCGTGTGGAGGATGAGCAGGATATGTTGCAACAAGTGCAAGCAGCGCCGGCAGCAGAGCGTACACCCACTGGACGCATTGTGGGCATTGTGCGTCGCAAGTGGCGTCAATATTGTGGCATCTTGCAACCCAGTTTAATTGAGGATACCACGCGTCACATATTTGTGCCCGCTGATCGTAAGATACCGCGTATACGCATTGAAACACGTCAGGCGGATAAGCTGCAGAATCAGCGCATTATTGTCACGATTGACAGCTGGCCACGCAACTCACGCTATCCACATGGACACTTTGTGCGCTCGCTGGGTCCGCTGGGCAACATGGCCACCGAGAATGAAGTTATTTTGCTCGAGCACGATGTGCCCCACTGCAAGTTTTCAGAGGAAGTACTCAGCTTTTTGCCCAAACTGCCTTGGACCATTACGCCAGAGGATTATGCCAAGCGTGTGGATTTGCGCGACTTGCACATCTGCTCTGTGGATCCACCGGGCTGCACAGATATCGATGATGCGCTACATTGCCGCGAGCTGCCCAATGGCAATCTAGAAGTAGGCGTGCATATAGCCGACGTCACACACTTTATACGACCTGGCAATGCTCTGGATAAGGAGGCCGCGGCACGTGGCACTACAGTTTATCTGGTGGGCAAGCGTATAGACATGGTGCCAGAGTTGCTTAGCTCCAATCTTTGCTCGCTGGTAGGCGGCGTGGAGCGTTTCGCATTTTCGTGCATATGGGAAATGGACAAAGAGGCAAATGTGCTGAAGAAACGTTTCCACAAGAGTGTCATCAAGTCCAAGCGTGCCATGACCTATGAGGAGGCGCAGGTTTTAATTGATGATGCGTCAGAGACGAGTGAAATAGCCAAGTCGTTGCGTCAATTAAATCGTTTGGCCAAAATACTAAAGAGACGTCGCATGGACAATGGGTAAGTGACAATCACATGCAATACTTATGCATTGCTTGCTAACTCTCTTGTTTTATAGCGCCTTGGTGTTGGCTTCGCCTGAGATACGCTTTCAGGTGGACAGCGAAACGCATGAACCGCTGGATGTGGAGGCAAAGCAAATGCGCGATACCAACTCAATGGTTGAAGAGTTCATGTTGCTGGCCAACATAACAGTGGCGCAACATATTGCTGCCGAATTTACCGAGTGTGCAGTGCTGCGTCGTCATCCTAAGCCACCGCCTACGAACTTTGATCCTTTGGTCAAGGCAGCGCGCTATCAGGGCTTCGAGGTGGAGACGGAAACAGGCCTGCAGCTAGCACATTCGTTAGACAAATGCGTCAAAGCAGACAATCATTACTTCAATACAATGATACGCATCCTAACCACGCGTTGCATGATGCAGGCTGTTTATTTCATCAGCGGCAGTCTGCAGAAGGAGGAATACTTTCATTATGGCTTAGCTGCGCCCATCTATACGCACTTTACCTCGCCCATTCGCAGATATTCTGATATTATGGTGCATCGCCTGCTGGCAGCCTCAATTGGTGCTGATAGCACCTACGCACAGTTGTTGGAGCGCAAGGCTAATGAGGAGCTGTGCAACAATCTGAATTATCGACACAAAATGGCGCAATATGCTGCGCGCGCTTCTGTGGCACTCAATACGCATTTGTTTTTCCGCGGAAAGCAGGAGGATGAAGAGGGGTAAGCTTAACTCACACGTCATGCTATTGGACATGTATTTATAAATGTTGCTATTTTGCAGTTACGTTTTGTTTGTGCGCAAGAATGCGTTGCAAGTGCTTATACCTAAATATGGCCTGGAGGGTACTTTATATTTGAAAAGCGACAAGGATGGCAAGGACGGCTTAGAGCGCACCAAGAGCGAGCTAATCTTTACATTCAACGAAGAAGACCATACACAGCGCTGTGGCAATGTGGTATTCCATTCATTTGATCCTGTTACTGTTAGATTAAGTCTAGACTCCAGCAATGTGCAGCATGAAAAGTTGGTTTTTAAATTGGTCAAGCCATATATCAAGGGCTTCAGCGTGGAAAGCGATAACACTGCAGTGGAAGCTACTGCAGCCAACTCACAGCCACCAGCTAAGAAAACCAAGAAGGATAAAAAGAAGAAATGAATATTTGCTGTACATTTTAATAACTAACATTGAAGCATTGTTTAATGCGCTGAATTATATAAAACTATATAAATTATTTTTGTGCATTTGTAATTTGTTAATTGTTTAAGGGAAACACAATCGAAATTGTATTCTGCGTCATCAGCCAAAGGTATATTAACCTTAATGCAAAAGCTTTATTTGAAGCATTGAAGAGTAAAGCTTGCAATTGAAAAACACTCAATACGTCATTGCCTTGCATATTGAAAGTCTAGTGGGTAGTCTAGCTTTTTATTAAATAATAATTTATATGAAAAAGATAAAAATCGTTCTTTAACAACGTGGCATGTGAGAAAAAAAAAATGTTGCTTAATGACAATAAATAGATACGACAGATAAAAATAAAGATAGCCTAATTACTGTTTTAGTTAAAACTAAATTTTATTAAAAGTGAAAAGTCATATATGGCTCTTTGTTTAGACGGTTAAAACGTATCAACATATGCAGGGGATTTATTATATTATTTTATTTTTATTATATTTTGTGCTTAAGCGCATAAGCAAGTTGTTATTTTAAAATTGTCGTGGCTTTGCTTTTGCTGAGCATGGCGAGATACCTTTGGATTCGAATGCTTTCTTTTGAGAACTCGGTTTCAATTTGAGCTGCGAGCGTTTTTGAAATTCATTGCAACGTTTCGGCTTCAGTGGGACGGTCGTTGTGTCTAAGCTGAACTAAAAGCTACCGAAGCCATTGAGGATATATATATTATATATTACAGTTAATTACTTATAGATAGTATACTTATATATAAAAATATATATATTGGTGTAAAGCAAAAGAAAATCAAAATGGAAGTGAAACATAAAAATTTACATACTGAAAACAGTAAGTTATTGAATCTATTAACAAAAATATATATGTACAAAATTGAAACGAAATCAAAGTGAAAAACATTAACATAAACTGCGCACAACTAAATGAGAAAAAGTGGTCTGATGTAATACATAAAATCAAAGTACTATAAAGTTTATAAAATTTAATTAAGTGCTTAACTAATACGAACTTAGGCACAACTACAACAATAACAACAACAATTAAGTGGAGCTCATTATGCTGTCAATGTCTGGAGCATAGACTTTATTATACATATAGCTACTATATGTCTACCCCAGACATGCGTCGATTGACCGCAACGTAAAGTATTTGGCATATTTTAAATTCAATTATCGCAAGGTGTTTTTTATTGTTGGTTTGCTTGGCTTTGTTCGCTGCTGGTGTAAATTAGTGCTGCTCACTTTGACGCCTAATTTTATGCAGCAATTAATCTACCATCTGGGGCAATGAACTCAAAAACTACTTATGGACTAAAGTAATTAGTGCAATCCTGAGAAATCGTTAATTAGATTTAATTTTTATAGCTAGCAACAGCGCTATGTATGGCATGCCGCCAGAATCTCATGATGCAGCCTATATGGAAGCCTATCGAAAGTCAGTGCAGAATCCTGTAGCCTTTTGGCAGGAGCTGGGACAGCTGCTGGATTGGGACAAACCGTGGGAGCAGGTGCTGGACAATAGTAATCCACCGTTTACCAAATGGTATGTGGGCGGCTATTTGAATGCCTGTTACAACTCGATAGACAGGCACATCCTGGCGGGCAGAGGACAGCAGGTGGCGCTTATACATGACAGCCCGTTGACACAAACTGTGCGCAAGGTAACCTACCAGGAGCTGTACGATGAGATTATATTGCTGGCCGGCGGGCTGGCCAAGCTGGGCGTTAGCAAGGGCGATCGTGTGGTCATCTATATGCCACTTATACCCGAAACTATTATTGCTATGCTGGCAATAGTGCGTTTGGGTGCTATACATTCGGTGGTATTTGGTGGCTTTGCGGCACGTGAGCTTTGCTCGCGCATAGAGCACGTGGAGCCCAAGCTGGTTATAGCTGCCAACGCGGGTGTGGAGCCGGGCAAGGTGGTGCCCTATCTGGATATACTGCACTCGGCTATAAACATGTCACGCTGGAAGCCTCCACAGCGCAATATAATCTATATGCGGGACGAGGTGGCCAAAGATACGCTGGACGAGCAGACAGACATGCAGTGGTCGGATGTGCAAGCGCTGGCGAATCCTCATCAGCCCGTGGCCTGCGTGCCCATTGAAGCCAATGATCCGCTATATATACTCTACACTTCGGGCACTACGGATAAGCCTAAGGGCGTGCTGCGCACAATTGGCGGCCATCTGGTGGCTCTGATGTATACGCTGAAAATGATTTATGGCATTAAGCCTGGCGATATCTGGTGGGCTGCCTCGGACATGGGCTGGGTGGTGGGACACTCGTATATTTGCTACGGCCCACTTTGTCTGGGCGCCACTAGTGTTATGTATGAAGGCAAGCCGGATCGCACGCCAGATCCAGGACAATACTTTAGGTGAGGAGATAAGCCACATAAATTAGACTTTGTTGTAACTTTTGCTTTGCAGAATTATTGATCAGCACAAGGTGAACGGCATTTTCTCAGTGCCCACTTCATTTCGTGTTATACGTCGCGCTGATCCGGACATAAGCTACGGGCGTCAGTACAGCATGAAGTCCTTGCGTGCTATTTTCATTGCAGGCGAGCACTGTGACTATGAGACCAAGGCTTGGATAGAGAAAACGTTCAAGGTGCCCATTTTAAATCATTGGTGGCAAACAGAAACAGGATCCGCAGTCACAGCCACTTGTCTGGGCTTTCAGCAAAGCCTTGAACCGCCCATGTATTCCACAGGCTTGCCATTGGTTGGCTATGACAGTAAGTAAAAGCTAAGTCTACTCCGAATTCGAACTATACATTATTTATTCAACTTGTAGTTAAAATACTGAGACCTGATGGCACCGAAGCCGCGCCCCTGGAGCTAGGACGCATTGCCTTAAAGCTGCCGCTGCCTCCAGGCAACATGGCTACGCTTTACAGAAACGATGAGCTCTATCGCAAGCTATACTTCCAAAAGTTTCCAGTAAATATGCATTCAAGTGGAAAATATAAAGAAATAACTAAGAAATGATTTTCTAGGGCTACTACGACACTATGGATGCAGGCTACAAGGACTTGACAGGCTATGTGTTTGTCACCGCGCGTGATGATGATGTTATCAACGTGGCTGGTCATCGCTTGTCTACCTCTAGTCTGGAGGATGCCGTGCTCAGGCATCCAGATGTTGTAGATGTCGCTGTCTTTGGCGTGCCGGAGCCTACCAAAGGTCAAGTGCCTTTATGTCTTTATATACCCGTGGAGAGTTGCAAGAAAACGGATGCCAAGCTGTCAGCAGAGATTATCAAGCTTATACGCGATGTCGTTGGACCCATTGCTGCCTTCCGTTTAATCACGGCCGTAAACAGTCTGCCACGCACACGTTCCGGCAAAACCATGCGCAAGGCTATGGCGGACTTTGCACGCAATGAGCGTGTGATTCTGCCGGCGACTATCGATGATGCCAGCGTGTTTACAGAGATCCGGCGTGCTCTGCAGCATTTGGGCTATGCCATGTCAGCGCCAGAGCCTGTGGTGGCCAAGCTGCTGGATTAAGCTTCTGTGCGCGTGTGTTTGTATCTTTTTAATTGTATTTAGCTTTAAATAAACATTTCTATGAGCCAGAATAAATATTAAATTGTTGCAAGTAATTGTCAAGTCGAAAGTGCAACGCACACTGTGTACGCAAAATTAATTTAAATGTTAATGCCAATCATTTTGGCACTATGCCCTCTCCCAACTATAACCATGTGTATTCCAATTCGACGCACAACTAAAACTCAATCAGTTTATTCAAATTATGTGCAAATTTTACCCAACAACATTGTTGCTGCCTATCCATGAATGGTCGAGGGTGTTCCGAGCACGCGTGTCTCTAACATACGCTCCCCATACCCTCGGCTCACATGACGTATACTGCATTAAGCCCACATATGGTTGTCTGAGGCGCTGCTTGGCCTGATTTTTGCACTCAACATCAAAGCGTGTTAAATATAATCAAATTACTTTTGCACTTGCCTGTTGTCTTAGCTTTTATATTAGCTCCTTTTTATTCTGCACTATTACTTTGACTTGTTGTTCACTTGCTAAGCTCTTAAGGCATTATGATTTCAATATCTCAATTTTACGGCAAAACTTTGTAAGATGATTTTGTAGGCTCAGGCTAACTAGATTATAAAAAAAAACATCAAGCTATTGCCAACTTGTTAAATAACTTAATATGTTTGCTTACTATTTTGTTCATAACTTCGCCAAATAATTTTTATCAATACAATCTACTATTCATTTTAATTGTGCCTCTACCGCCAACATAAGTATGACCGGTATAAAGGCATTTTGAATCGATTTTTTTTAGACCGAAGTTATTACTCTGCCAAAGTTGAACAAACAAAACACAGTTACTCTCTCTCTGCTCCTGGTTTTTGCCACTAACTATGTTGAAAAACATTTTTTTTATCGAACCACCAGCCCTGAACCGCAATTATGTTTGTCTTTAGCTATCTAATAGTTAAACGTCTAGCAAAAGTGCATACAGAACATAGAAAGACGCATCCATCTTTTTGGCTGCATAACCAACTTTTACTGCGGGTTACATCACGTTTGCAAAATATCGAATCGTACTTTCCAATTTGGAAGCATTTTATTCTTATGCATCCACAGTCTAACAAAAGCATCTAAAAATCCAATCGGCATGCAATTTCGCTGAATACGCTTATCAAAAGTCAATATTTTCAAAAATTGTCTTGTGTTACTATTTTGTTCATTAACGTTCGATCAAATAATTTTTGTATGATACAAATTTAGCCACGTTTGAATTTGCTTTCCACCCAACATATACGTACAAAGAATTTGATCGATTTTTTTAGGCATTTATAGCCTGCAAAGTTTGAAATTACAAAAAGTTACTCTTCAGCATTGTTTTGTTGCCATACTATGTCAAAAACATTTCTTTATTACGAACTCAACAGATTAGTTTTATTACTCTTGATGGTAAATTAAGCCCTGAAACACTTCTGTCATTTTATCTGGCTGAGATATGCCTCTCAACAGTTAGAAATATAGAATGAAACGCATCATTTGGCAAAATTTACAGGGTTACATCCACCGTTTTTGCCAAAATATCGAAAAATCTTACAACTTCCAAATTTAAGCAGTTTTATTCTTATGCACCTCACGAGTCTAACAAAGCATTAAACTTCGCAATCGGATGCAATTTCGCTGAATACGATCTTATATAAAGTGCGCTATTCACAAAAATTGTCTTGTTGTTACTATTAGTTCATAAACTTACGACAATAATTTGAATTATACAATTTCAGGCACCGTTTAATTTTGCTATCCACGCCAACTATTGACGTACAAAGAAATTTGGAATCGGAATTTTTTTTTAGCGATTTATAGTCTGCAAAATATGAAATAAACAAAAGTTACTCTTCAGCATTGTTTTGTTGCCAAACTATGCTCAAGAAACACTTTTGTTTGTAGTTTTTCTACTTCTTTTTTCTTATTCTATGATAAATAACCTGAAAACACTCTTCATTTTTTTGCTGACGATATTAGCCTCTCAAAATTAGAATGATAAGAAATGAAGACGCATCATTTTCGGCAAAATTTAAGGCTACATTCCACGTTTTTGCCAAAAATCGAAAATCGATAACTTCCAGTTGAATGCAGTTTTATTTATGCATCTCACGTAGCTAACCCAAAGCATCTTAAACTCACAATCGGATCAATTTCGCTAATTACGCTTATTAAAGTCGATATTTCATCAAAATGTCTTGTTGCTTACTATTTATGTTCTAAACTTCACAACTAATTTTTGTATATTATACAAATTTATAGCCACGTTATTAATTGCTTTCCACTGCCAAACATATTGAACGTGACAAAGTATTTGGATCGCCATTTTTTTAGTCAGTTATAGCCATCTGCCAATTTGAATTAACACAAATATACTCTTCAGCAATTGTTTGTTCCATAACTATGTCAAAAACATTTTTTTATTTATCTAACTCCAACAGCAATTTGTTTGTATCTTATGTAAATTAAGCCTGAAAACACTTCTGTGCGATTTTTCTTGGCTGAGATATAGCCTCTCAGATTAAGTGATAAAGAAAATGAACGGCATCATTATTTTGGCAAAAATTACAGGGTTTATCATCCGTTTTGCCAAAAAATATCAAAAATCGTAACTTTCAATTTGAATGCAGTTATTTATGCATCTCACGAGGTCTAACAAAGCATAACTTCACAATCGGATTGCAATTTCGCGAATACGCTATTAAAGTGCGTATATTCACAAAATTGTCTGTTTTACATTGTTCATAACATCGACAAATAATTTTATATACAATTGTAGCACGTTTATTTGCTTCCACGCAAATATGACGGACAAAGAATTTGGATCGGTTTATTTTAGCGAGTTATAGCTCTGCAAAGTTGAAATTAAACAAAAATTACTCTCAGCATGTTTTTCCATAACCTAATGTCAAAAACATTTTTTATTTATCGAACATCACAGATATGTTTGTTTATACACTGGTAAATTAACCTGAAAACACTTCCTGTGCCGATTTTTTTTGCTAGAATAGAACCTCTCAAAAGTGAAAGTGCTAAAAAAGAAGACGGCATCATTTTTTGGAAAAATTAAAAAATTTACATCACGTTTTTGCCAAAAAAAACGATTAGATAGACTTTCAAGTTGAATTCATTTATTCTTACTCACCCTCATCGAGTCTAACAAAGCATGAAACTCTGAGAACGATGCCATTTTGCTGAATTACAGCTTATTAAAGATTGATATTTCACAAAAAATTTGTCTGTTTGTTACTATTTTTTTCATAACTCGTAAAATAATTGTATTATACAAATTTTACACGTTTACTTTGCTATCCACCAACCACTATTGACGTACAAAGAATTTGATCGATTTTTAGGCGAGTTATACGTGCAAATTTGAAAGAAACAAAAATTACCTTCAGCATTTATCTGGCCAATAACTATGCAAAAACATTTTTTTACTTATATCAAACTCCAAACAGCATATATTGTTTAGATCTTATAAAATTAAGCCTGAAAAACACTTTCTGTGGATTTTTTTGCTGAATATAGCCTCTCAAATAGAAAGTTATAAAATGAACGCATCATTTTTGCAAAAAATTTACCCAAAGGGGTATACATCACGTTTTTTGCCAAAATTTCGAAAATCGTAGACTTTCCAAGTTTGAATGCAGGTTTATTAATATGCATCTCACGAGTCTAACAAGGCATGAAACTCCGCAATCGGATGAATTTCGCTGAATTACGGCTTATTAAAGCGCCATATTTCACAAAAATTTGTCATTGTGTCTACTATTCATGTACTTAACTTCGACAAATAATTTTGTATTATACAAATTCTTAGCACGTTCTATTTGCTTTCCACGCCACATATGAGTACCAACAAATTGGATCATTTTTTTTTAGCGAGTTATATCTCTTGCAAAAGTTTAAATTAAACAAAAAGTTACTCATCAGCATTGGTTTGTTGCAATAACTATGTCAAAAACAATTTTTTTATGTATCGACTCAACACATATGTATTGTTTAGTATCTATGAGTTAAATTAAGCTCTGAAAACACTCATTGCGATTTTTTGCTTGAAATATAGCCTCTCAATTAGAAAGTATAAAATGAAGATCGCATCATTTGCAAAAATTTACACGGGTTACATCACGTTTTTGCCAAAATATCGAAATTCGTAGACTTTCCAAGTTTGAATGCAGATTTATTCTATGCATCTACGTCTAACAAAGCATTAAACTTCCAATCGGATGCAATCCGCTGACATTACGCTTAATTAAAAGTGCAGAAATTTCACAACAAATTGTCTGTATGATTACTATTTTGTTCAATAACTCGACAATAATTTTTGTATCTATACAAATTTCAGCACGGATTTAATTGGCTATCCACGACACATATTGAGTACAAAGAAATTTGGATCGTTTATTTTTATTAGGCGGCTATAGCTCCCAATTTGAAATCAAACAAAAAGTACTCTTCAGCATTGTTGTATGCCATAAACCTATGTCAAAAAACATTTTTTTATTCATCAACTCAACAGCAATGTATTGTTTACGATTCTTCATGAAGTAAATTAGCCTAAACACTTCTGTTCGATGTTTTTTGCTGAAAGATATAAGCTCTCAAAGTAGAAAAGTATAAGAAATAAACGGCATCATTATTTGCGTGCAAAAATTTACACCCGTTACATCACGTTTTTTGCCCAAAAAATCGAAAATCGTGACTATCCAACGCTTGAATGCAAGTTTGTTCTTATGCACTTTCTCACGAGTCTAACAAAGCAAGAAACTTCCGCAATCGGATGCAATTTCCCTGAATTACGGCTTATTAAGATTGATATTTCACAAAAAATTTGTCTTGTTGTTTGACTTATTTTGTTCATAATCGACAATAAATTTGTATTAATAAACAATTTAGCCTTTAATTAGTTGCCTTTCCACCCAACAATTGACGTACAAAGAATTGATCGGATTTTTTTTAGGCATTATAGCTCTGCAAAGTTTGAAATTAAACAAAATGATACTCTTCAGCATTGACTCTGTTGTATGTCAAAAACATTTTTATAGCTGCACTAATAATTGTTAGCTACTTAATATTTTTATTATAATTAAGCCTGAAAAACACTTCATGTGCGATTTTTTTTGCTGAATAATAGCCTCTCAAAGTTAGAAATGCATAAGACAATGAAGAACGGCATACAATTTTTGGACAAAAAATTTACAGGCGGCTTCACTCACGGTCGTTTTGCCAAAAAAAATCGAAAATCTTAGACTTTCCAAGTTTGAATGCATTTTATCTAATGACATCTCACGAGTCTAACAAAGCATTAAACTTGCGCAATCGGAGCAATTTCGCTGAATTACGTTTATCAAAGAGCGATTATTTCACAAAATTTGTCTGTCTGTTTACTTATTTCAATAACTTCTACAAATAATTTTTATTATTATACAAATTTGAGCACGTTTTACATTGTGCTTTCCACCCCACATTATTACGTACAGATTTGGATCGAATTTTTTTTAGGCGAGTTAATATGCTCTGCAAATTTGAAATTGTAAAACAAAATTTCTCTTCAGCATTCCAGTTTTGTTCCAAACTATTGTCAAAAACATTTTTTATTTATCCAATCAACAGCAAAATAGTTTGGTTAGTATCTCATGACGTAAATTAAGCCTAAAACAAACTTTGTGCGATTTTTTTTGGCTGAGATATAGCTTCTCTTATCACTTTTTTTGCCAAAATATCGAAAATCCTACAACTTCCAAATTGAATGCATTTTGTTCTCATGTATCTCACGAGTCTAACAGGGCATGAAGTTCTTAAATCAGTCGCCATTTCGCTGAGTTACAGTCTATGAATAGCGTCAAATCCGTATTAAATTAAAAAACAGATTTCTCCATTTGATGCTTAAAATAGAATGGCAGTGGGTTTCTTAGTCTCCTTGCCTTTTTTGTTATATTTTATATTAACAATATACAGCTTGTGAAATAGTTTTAGCATGCAAAACACGCGCCGTGGAAAATTAATTGCAACGCTTCAAACAGTAAATCCCCAACTCATAAAATGCAGATTATTTGCGCTTCCAGCTTTTGTCTTAGTTCAGTGAAGTTGACAACGTTTAAAGAGAGTTGCGTGCTCTGCTTTAATCCTCACCTAACTTGCCACATAATGCGCTATTGTTGCACTGCCATAAAGTTCGTTGGCTTTTAAGTATTATATTAATGCTTCTAACTACCTATAAATTTGCTCTAAGGACCTTGTGCCGGCGACTGACGACATAAAAAGCATGCAGCATCTTTTTTTATAACATAATTAAGAGCTGATAAAACTTATATAATAGATCAACATATTGAACAAACTCAACGTGCTTGTAGCTACAAAAGTTCTGAGGCAACTGTGACGTATGCGTAATATTTGCAAAAAAACGCCCACCAATCAAGTAGCTGCGAGAATAACGCAACATGTGGTCCTACGCACACTTGAGTTTGTGTGTGTGTATGTGAACAAGTTTGCCCAATGGGAAGCTAGCAATTGCTATGTATGCGTGTGAATTGAAAGCAAATAAAAGCTGATGTCCTGCCAAGGAAAAGCATCATTCGAGTGCCTGCGTTCAACAAGTGCAAGTGCAGTGAACAGTCACAGGACATTTCAAAAGTATTTTCTAAAGTTATTCAACAAAAACCAAAAACTTTAAGGTTTGTAGCTCAATAAAAATATATTTAGTTTTGTGATATAATTATGATATTACTTTGATAGTTTTTTCATGCAAAGAAGTAATTCTCTAGTATCTAATATGACATTGTTTTTAGTTCAGTTTTCGAACCTTTAAGAACTCATATTAAAGTTAGTTTGATGCTCGATAATTAGCTAATTTGCCAATCAATAAACTTGTAGTTTTATGTGCCGGGCCGTAAGTCTACGGACTTAAAAAAAGACACATGCACATCTAAGCTAAACAGATGCACGCACAACACGTACAAGCATCCGCTGCATGTTGCAAGGACCACAGCATTGTTTAGCATTCGCAAACAAAAGACAAGACATAGCAGAAGGCTGGGTAACAAGGCTTAAAAAACTGCAGTCAGTGTGCGTGTGTACGGAACACGGGGCGTATAAGTGTTTACGCTTTGTAAATACGTCTTCATCAGTTGAGGAACAGGTTGTCGTTACCGTGGCCTATACGGCCTGCAGCTTAATAGAAACAAATTGCCCGTACTGTCAACATATTGTGCGCGCTGCTCTTGGCAGGATTTAAATAGAAAAAAGCGAGAAAATTTAAAACAGTTAGTGCTGGGCTAAGCTGTTGCCATGGCACGTAGCATTAAGAACCCCTGCACTTAATCAAAATTTGTTAAGCTCTGCTGCTCATGCTTGAGCTTACATTAGATGATGAGCTTGGAGGCGTGGCTAATCATATTTATTTCTTTTTACAGCATGTCTCACGCACAGTTCTTCGTTGTTTGCTGCATTGCCATTGTCGTCTTGGCAGTCTGTGCGCATTGCAGTGAGGCAGCCACACAGGCGCCACTTTGCCAGCCCGGCATTGTGGAAGAGATGCCACAGCATATCAAGAAAGTATGCATGGCACTTGAGAACTCTGATCAGTTGACTTCAGCTCTCAAGAGCTACATCAACAACGAAGCCTCTGGTAATTTGCCTTTATGATAATTTTCTTTACAAACGAACTCCAATACTTTGTTTCATAGCACTTGTGGCCAATTCGGATGATCTGCTCAAGAACTACAACAAGCGCACTGATGTCGATCACGTTTTCCTGCGTTTCGGCAAACGTCGTTAAGCAACTAAACCCGACCCAACGACCTAAATTTCTAAATGGCTCTACGACTCTACAGCAACTTCCCCCAAACTCTGATACACGACCAACGAGCGTTAATGCGTTTCTGTTAAAGTTTACACAACAAAATGGCGTCTTCTCACTTAACTAACTATTATCTGTATAATTGGCACAGCAGCGTTATGCATGTGAATTTATCAACTTGGAAGCTCTCTAGTTCAATAATAATATCAATAACAATAATATTTGTGTAATATATATATATTCGCGTATTTTTGTATACTCAAATGACCCCCGAAGAAACAATTTGATAAACATTGTTCTTTCTGTAATTCAGTTCTTTTTTATTTGCCTATTGTTTTTGTAAGAAATTAAAAAAATCATATATATGTATGTATAAAATTTGGAAAGCGAATTTCCCTTACATAAAGCACTTGCATTATAAAAAAACATAAATTGTTCACAAACTTTGTAAATGTAAAAATTGTTTATTTATAACTCAATAAAGGAACACTTTCTTCTCAAACTGGAATGCATAACAAAATGCAATTTATATAGATTGTTTTTAATAGTATTTATATAAATTGGGATGGGTCAAAAATAAATACACAGCTACTACACTTGATTTCTTATATTCGCAGTATTCACGGACATTGCTTTGGTAAAGAGTATTTAGCATTCAATATTCAATTGTTCTTTTGTATATATCACAGTTTACAGTATTAGTTTAAAAATCGTAGATAAAATGTTTTTTGTTTGTTGGAACTCGACGCATTTTTTGTAACGTATTTGTCGTGCACTCTTTAAGCTTTTTAGATCATGTTCAACACCATTTTGATTTTTGTTTTTACCATTATAATAAATATTTCAGTTTTTCATTTGCTTGCTGTAATAAAAATATGTGAAAGTTTTTAAATTAATATTATAGTTTATATACATTAATATGTTCCGTTGCATTTAAGCAATATACGCTTTTATTAAATAATAAAATAAATTATAAAAAATTATTCAACAGAAAATATGCTTTAAGATTGTTATATTTAACAAATAGTAAAAAATATATAAACAAAATATTTATCAACTCATTTCAATACGTTTTCTTAATATTAATATTTGTACTTTGATTTCATTTGGTTTGACTTTTCTTTTTATACTGTATATTTCGTTGGAATTGGAGTATGGAAATTTTCTCAACGACAGTATTCGTTTGCTATATCTTTCCTCTCTTTGTTTGTAATTAAAAATGATAGTCACTGAAAATTAATATACTTGTGACATTTTTTGTATATAATTGTATAGTTCGATTTGATTTATATTTTTCTTTTAATTTAATTCACTTTTGAATTTGCATGTTTATCATATATTTGATCTTATTTGCAGCATTAGTTTAAAAAAATTTAAGGTGTCATTGGTTTATATTAAATATACTCAGTCTTTGCTAATTCTTAGTATCACTTTATCAATTTAAATATATATCAGTCTTTAAAAGCCACGTTTTCGTTTGTTTAAAATATATATAACATGAAATAAGATTGTCTTTTTACATAAACAAAAGTGTATAAATAACATAAAAGTGCAACAATTAAAATAAAATTATTATTATATAGTTTTTTTAGTTGTGTGTTTGCTTTTGATAGTATCACCTTTTTATAAAGTCCTTTTTAGCTGATGACTTCACAGTTGAAAAAACGTTATATATATAACGCTTTTTAATATGTAAATATAGTTTTCTCTTGCCTGAAATGGAAAACTAAATATCTATAGAAATTTTTATAGAAATGCGAAAGAGGGCCGCATTTTTAGTCGATGTAAAACTCAACACTGAGAAAATCATTGAACCAGATAATATGGCATAGTAACATAAATCGGACAATAAATTAAATTAATATTGCATTTTTAACATTAATCAATGTGTGTTGAGTTTTCATTTGATATCAATTGATTATTTTAGCTTTTGTTTGTTTTCATAGTCTTGAGACGATTGCAGCTTAACTTACCAAATATGTATGTGTGTAAATATATTTTAAAATATTCATTTTTGGTTTGGTTTTGTTCGATTTAGATGCACGTAATTTTTGACTAGAGTTATTCTTTCGTTTTTTAAATAAATTAGTGCTCTCATTTTCTTATGTTTGATTTGCTTAATCATCTTCATATATAACTCGCAGCTGAGAATTCATTTTAAAATATTTGTTTTCGTTGAACAATTGATTTTGTTGTTCTTCAGTTTGCAAATGCGTTATAAATGTAAAACGTTTTAGTTTTCTTATTGTTTCTTTGTTTTTGCTTTTTATAGATTGTGGCTTGATATTCTCATGAATTGTTGTTTGGTTGCTGCATCTTTAAATATGAATGTCAGTCTTTATCAGTTTTGTATTGTTGCACTTATTTTCATTTGGCTTAATTATTTGTCTTTAAACTTTTTTTTTATAAACAGAATATTTCAAATAATAATTTGTAAGTTAAAAATAAGTTTAATGCATTAACACACATTTTTGAACATTATTTTATTGACTTTTGATAAATGTTATTGTTTTTTTGTTTGCTTTGCTAATATATATTTTTGTGTATATTTCTCATATATTTGTTTTTGTTTTGCTCAGCTTATTTAAGAAGTTACATATTTATGGTTAAATTGTTGCTATTTTAAGAAAATGAAAATAGAGTAGAGTTCTTGTAAATGTCAAGAGCTAATATTTGTTTAAACCAAAATAAAGAAATATTCAGATAGTTTTTTTTTAAAACAAAAAAGTGTTTTTGCGCTTAATAATAAAAATTTATACATTACATTTTGTTTTAGTTGTATACAATATAACATGATTCACAATATTGTTTAAGTTTCGTTTTGCATTCAGAATATTTTATAAATTGAAATAATAATTGTAAATTATAAAATACAATAATTTTCGTTTTATTTGTTTAGTGGGCAGCTGCGTAGACTTTACACGGCTTCCTTTGTCGACTAAGAAAACGTAGAGCAACAGGCAAAAATTATTAACCAATTGTCAGTCACATATTTTGTTTAGGTATTGGTAAATTAAAGACAAACAAACACAAAGGTTGCTATATAATTTTTTTTTTGTTTAGGAGAGAGGATATTTGTTTGTATTTAGTTAGGATTCAATTAAAGGCAATAGAAAAAGACGTAGAGCAACATGAATTTACTTAAAAGCTAGAAAAGGGAGAACTTTATGCTTAAACCTAAATTGTTTGTCTGAGTTTGAGTGTGTGTGTGTGTGTCGAGCGGGTGTGTGTGTTGTTCTAGATGTATTTATCATGTAAGTGTAGCAAGCAAATTTTCTTCATTAAACATTATTACTCTTATGCTCGTTGGGCCTGAATCCCTTAAATTTGGTATTTTGGCATACTTATGGTCTAAGCACGCGCAGCGTTCTTCAATCTGTTGGTATGGCCATTTTTCGAGGGATGCGGCACGTTGTTGCCTAGTAATAGGCCGCTGCATTTGAATAGTTTTGCGAATACGCCTGCGAATCTATAAGGGGGCGGTACAAGTTGCCCAATGAGGCAGTTGCTTAAGAATTAATCAATAGCTAAAGCTAAACTCTACTTACCATAACCGGCATAGGCGCGCTCATCGTAACCCGCGCTCTGCTGACTATAGTCCGTTTGACCAGTGGTATTGTAATCAACCGCCGTGGAGCTATACTGTTGGCTATAATCTTGACCATACGGCTGCTGATAGCGTGTATCCTGCTGCGTAGTATAGCCGGAAGAGCTGTTCAAAAGATGATACAACGATTAGTTTAAACTTATCTGCTTGCAATTTATCAATCGGCTTAGCTCACTTGTAGCCTTGGTATTGGCTCTGATCGTATTCGGTGCCATGATGTGACGCATAGTTGCTGTTGGCTGTTGTGCTAGTCTGCGTTGCATAGCCGGTGTTTTGGCTATAACCATTGTTGTAGCCTTGCTGAGTGGTAGACGTTGCACTATAACTGCTCTGTGCATACGGATCTACCTGCTGCGTCTGATCATGGGCCTGATAGCCACCATGATGGCTGCAGTTAACGTTGTGTTAATAACAAAATATTTCACTATTATAAAACTTATAAATATATTACCTTGCTGCCGGAGCATGATGTGCTGGCTGTGAGCCATATGTTGATTGGGACATATGCTGCGTGCCTGAATGGTACTTTGGTGTCATGGGCCGCTGGCTATAGGGACCACCTTCATAACGTCCGCGCTTGGGACCTGGGCCACCGGGAGCGCCTCGCTTAAGAGCTGGTACCGGTGCAATTTGTGTATTGACATTATGAGCCTGTTGATGATGTTGCATGGGTGGCCGACTCATACCTTGATTGTAGCCGCCGCCGCCGCGTCCACGCATGGAGCCACGTCGTGGCATGCCGCCGTGCTCTCCACCGGGTCCGCCCATTGAGTTGGAGTGATGTGAATGCGAATACATGCCATTGCCGCCGTTTCCATTCATGTGCGGGTTATAGCCGCCACCACCACGACCCCGACCAAACGGTCCGCCACGTCCGCGACCTCGTCCCATATACGGCGGTGGTCCGCCGCCATTATTAGTACTAGCGCCTCCAACGCCTCCAGACACATGCGAGCTGGCTGTGCTTACTGTTGCATCTGCTGCTGCAGTCGCTGTATTGGCAGTTTCCTCAACAGATGCCTCACCTGACTGCTGGTCACTAGCAGCTGCCGCTACTGCCGGTACGGGTGATACGGTTTTATTGTTATCCGCTCCTGTATGTTGTTTGGGAGCTGTAAGCTAAACCTCTAATTAAAGTTCAATAACAAGTGACAATATTACTTACGCTGCGCATATAATGGTGGTCTGCCGCTGCCTCGCATGCCCATTGGAGCACCACGCGGCTGAAAGCCTCCACCACGTCCTTGGTAACCCATTCCACCTCGTGGGCGCATGCCTCGTGGCGGGCCTTGCATCATGCCCTGCATCGGCGGACCACCACCTCCCATGCCGCCACCGCGCATGCCTCCCATATAATGACCACGACCCATGCCTCTACCACGTCCACGATGCTCGAATCCACCGCGCATTGGTGGACCGCCCCCTCTGCCTCTATAGCCACCCCCACGTTGACCACCAACTGGTGGGGTCGCTACTTGTGCAGCTCCATCCATGCTCTAGCAATAGCACTGCTACTTTTAGTTACTTTACACAACACCAACAATGAGACTCTCAGATACACACACACGAACACGCACACACACACACAGAGACACGATACTCGGACGCACGAAATGCTTGCCGACTTTTATTGTAGTTTACACGTAAATAACTGCTAAATTGTTTATAATTGTATCACACTATACGCCACTAAGTTCACTGATTATTTTAAACTATATTTTAGCTGTTTTATGCAGTTTTTAAGCATAAAAACGCGTCCGAATGCAAGTGAAAAAATATGGCGGCGACTATTGATTTTGCGTGTAACCTATCGAATAGCAAACTCCAGCTATCGAGCAGGTTAGCCGATTATTGCACATGTAAGTAATCACTCGTTACTTTAGCCTTATCTTCATCTTTATCTCTAGTTGTGTCGTCGATGTAAACAAATACGTCTTCCACGTACTCAGCATCAAGTTTTCTAGAGTTTTTATTAATTTTTAGTCACATTTCGAAATGTCGTCGTGGATAACTGGGCTGGCGGACAAGGCTGAAAATATATTGAATAAAATAGACAAGAATGCTGCAACGGCCTTGCATACAGATGCTGCACCTGCCTTAGATGCAATGAAGAAGAGCTTGACCAGCAGCACACAGTCACTAAAGACGACCCTATCACCAGCGAAGCGTCCGAGTAGCAGTAATCTTAGCACGCCCATGTCACTATCGATGGTGAGCAATAGCGCTTCCAGTGTTAAGAGCGAAGGATCACAAGTTGTAACAACAGATCTACGCCAGACGCTGCCCAGCTCTCCCAGTTTTACTGTCAATATGGACAATGACAATGCAATGAACATGGTGGAACTGGGAGCGTTCAAAATTGCACTTAGTGAAATAACATGCGAGCGCGATGATTTAAGGCTGCGTCTGGAAGCACTTAACAATGACACGGAGAACTATGCGCTAAAGGAGCGCGTACAGGAGCTGGAAACATTGTCTACAAACATGGCTGAGGAACGCGATAAGGCTGTGCAGGACCTTAATGAGGCACAAACAGCACACTTGGCTTACGTGCATTCAATTTCAGAGCTGGAAACCAATCTGGCCAAATTGCAGCAGGAGTACATGAGCGCAGCGCACAAGCTACAAATGCAAACAAAGGAAACAGAGCAACAACGTCAAGAGCTGCAGGAATATCGCACAAAGGCGCAACGAGCGTTGCAGGCAAAGGATGCACTTATAGCAGAGCTAAAAGCAAATCCTTTGCCCGATGGCACTGAGTTGACAGCAAAGGATAGCGAGACGCGTTTTCTGCAAATCGAGCAGGATGCATTAAAACAAGAGCTGCAGCATGCCAATGAGGAAATGCAGCAGCTACGCATACAACTGGATGATCATGCGGCACTCGAGCGTCAAAAGGAGCTAGAGCTGGAATCTGCACGTAGACGTGAGCAGACTTTAGCACAGGAGTTGCGCAGCGCACGGGAGCATAATGTGAGCATCGATACAGAGCAACGCATGCTAACACAGGAGCTTGCTTCACTGCGTCAGCAGCTGAGCAATCAAATGGCTGCCGCTGCCACGCGGCTGCAGGAGAAGGAGCGACAATTGCAGCAACAGCGTCAGCAGCTTAGCGAGAGTAACATAATGAGTGCCAAAACCGAATACGAGAATAGACTCAAGGCGCTAACACAATCGCTGGTGGAGAGACAGAGTCTGCTGGAGCGAGTGACTGTGGAACGCAATGCTCTGCGCATGCAGCATGAGAATCTACAGACACAGCTGCAACATAACATAGAGATTGGCCAGCAACAACGTGGCAATGGGCGTGGAGGTCAGCTGCTTTCAAATAGCACAGATGATGGTACTTAATTTACATTCATACATTTATTTGTAATTGATTTTAATGCAACTTTTGTATATTTGCAGTTAAGGCGCAATTTCCATTGTTAATGCATCCCAGTCCATTTGACAATCGCGTTGCACGTCGCGTTAAACGTGCGCTACGCCAAGCTGACTCCGTGGGCATGCGTGTGGGCGCCTTTCTGCGACGTTATCCCATGATGCGCATCTTTATCATACTCTATGTGGCGCTGCTGCATCTGTGGGTTATGTTTGTGCTGCTCTCCACGACACCCAATTGAATGTAACTCTAAAGTTTAACTTTCTTCTGCATGTACATATATATTTTAAAATTTGTATAATATTTATCTGGTAGTGTAATTTACATAAGTTTGCTTTTTGTTTTGTTATATTGGCAAAATTGCGTACACTTTTCGGTGTATAATATATAGAGCTATAAGCTCATTTAAATGTATAGAGAAGAAAAAACAGTTATTCCACTTTACTCGTAACGCTTTGTAAATTCAATAAACATTCACAACTATTTACAAACTACGGCGACGTTAATTTCAAGTAGCTTAATTTTAAGTATTAAGCAAACAACAGACAAAAAATGATTAATCTTTTGCTACATATAGAACGTCAAGTCACAACTTGTATATTGCATATAGGGTATTTAACTATGTAAATCGTTATGAATTTAGCCGCTATTAGTAACAACTATTGTATTTACTAAACTAAGCGTGCCCTGCACATTTGTCATGTGATGTTATGCCATGGACATGGTCATTAGCTTTGCAAATAGAGAGACAGAGAGTGAGCAAAGGGAAGATCAGGAGAGAGCGTGACAAGTTTCATTGTTTATCAGAGGTAAAGGCTTTTGGGGCGATTGGCGTAAAACATGCGCTATATGCCCCGCAAACGTTTATATCAGTCATCGGCGTAGTAGCTAACGTAGACGGCATCGCCGCCGATGCTGACCAGGCATTGACCCTGTAAATCAAAAGGTGTCTTTAATATATATCAGGGATTATTTTGAATCAAACTCACCTGATTCTTGTGCTGGTTATCAAATAAAATCATTTCGGTCAAATAGAAAGAGACCATTGCATTGCCTCCCAGCGAGGCTATATGAGCACGCACCACAGCAAGCATTTCTGTAATAAATCCATGCACAAAGCCGCTAATGCCACCGCATTCGCGTATGGAGGTGCTTTCTCTAATAAAGAAAAAGTTTAGGTTGCCCAAATACTTTTCAATGCGTCCGCCAGGTATAAAGCTAAGCGGCGTCAAATCCACACCATAACGATCTCGCAGTGGAAACTATAAACGAACAATTGAATTAAGTAACTGCTTAGCAATTAAAAATTAATGCTACATACATAACGACCACGTGGCGCTGCGCCTATATTCAATGATTTGGACGATGGCACTGCTGTTGTTAGATTGCCCAAGCGTGAAGGTGATGTTTTGCGCAGTTTAAAGGAGCTCATGCCAAAAGGCGGCACTGCCGTGCTTGTGGGCGTAGGCGTGTCCACCATTTGGTCTTCGTCCAGCGGAAATATATAATCCTCCTCCTGCAGCATGCGCTTGCCATTGAGTTCGGGCTGTGATTGCGCCGCATGCACTGTCGTAGGCAATTGCGTATCATTAAAGCCATTTGCTTGGATTGTTGAAGGCGCACCACGTCGACGATATTTCATTTTATTGGCGTCGCTTAAGCCCATGGCCATGCCAGTAACAAGCAGCTGAATTTGATCCTGCAATAATAAGATTAATTAGCTTTAGCTTTAAGCTTATGTGCAATTATAAACTTGCCGTTTCGGGCAGATCCAGTCTGAAGCGCAGATCGGTTATGGCACAGGGTATCATGGTGCGCAGCTTGAAGTAAATGGTTTGCAAAAGCCTGCAAAGTTAAAATGTTATATAAAGTGCTTAATATTTGTGAATGGCCACGCACCTTTGAAAATGTTTATGGAATCCATTTACATTCTGTCCCACCTCGAGACGTGCACGCCAGACTTGTGTAAACATTTGCAAGTTTTTAACTGCATCGAGTTCCAGCATGCCTGGCACTTGTTGTGTATTCACTACATGGAAGCCCTCAGGCGGATATGGCTCCATTAACAACGATATGATTTCCAAATCTTCTATATCATCCACTTCCAAAACACAAAGTTCCTTATTGCCGCAATTTAAATCGATCTCATTCATTTCCTCATCATCCGAGTCATCAGTGTCCGATTGCTTATCGCCTGCAGCACCACTTGTGGCCAGATCGGGATCCATGCTCTTGAGCTGATAGATTTCCTGATTACGTTCAAAGGTCTCTTGCAGTTTCTTTTGCAGCTCATTGAGCTTTTGCTTGTCCGTCCAGGAATTGCCGGCAACAATTTTGGGCACTTGTGGCACTGGCAACGCGCTTAAGAACAATGCCGTGCCTGTGGCTATTAAAGCTATCATGCGCTCACCTATGGCCACTTGGGTGCGCAGACCAAAAATGGCATTCATGCCCTTTGCTTTGAGCTTGTTGATGAGCACGCGATGCAGCTCGTATTCCAGAAAGGGCAAGCCATCGGAAATTTCTTTGGCATTTAGTTCGGCGCGCAAATCTCGCTTGGCACGCACCACCTGCGCTTGCATAAAACAACCACGTCCGGTCACCTGTATGCGCTCCGGCACCTCCAGCGTGGCTAGCAGCACATCCGGCACACGGCCCTTGCGGCAAATGGCGCACTTCTTCATCTTGACATTAAATGGCACTGAGCTTAGATTATACGGCACATGGCAAATGGCGCAGGCATTGCGTGGCGGATTCGGCGCTGGCAAGCCATAACGTTTGCTGGCCGAGCTATTCGCTGTGCCCACAGAGCCGCTGTCCTTGCTGCCCGTGCCTGCTTCACCCATGCTGCCATTAGCATCGCGCTCCTCCATCGAGTTGGACATGCCGCTGACATTATTGCCAGCCTTGGACATGGCAAAAATATCCGTTTGGGACACAGAACGATTGAAGACCATGTTGATGACAGCAGCTGTGCCCGTGGCAGACAAAACACAAACATCATCGCTGCAAAAGAGGAAGAGCTTAGACTTGATATGATTCGCATAGAATTGATGTGGCTTACGATATTGTTGTGGACTCCGTATAGCCCAGCACTACATTGCAACCCAAGGAGCGTGCATGTGATCGTATTTCCATGCGCAGCTCTGTCCACCAGCTGTCACGCAACTCGGGCTCATCCGGATTGGCAACGCGCTCCAGCAGCTTCACCGAACGCGCAGCTACAGTGGCGCCCAGATGCAGTATAAAGCCGGATGGATACTTGGTCATAGTTAGAAACGGATACTCCAGCATGTCCAGGCTGTCATTCGCTTTGCCCACTGTGGGTGTGGTCAAGCGCATCATGGCTGTGGCAGCCACAAGACGTTCACTTGCCACACATATAGAGTTGCCTATAAAGGTGAAATCATATTATTAATATTATAAAGCAATACAAATTAAGTAGCTGATGATATATGACAAATAAAATATAGATACGACATTAAGGTATATATGTGTATTCAATGTAGACATAGATTGGAATAAGGCGAAACGAAAGAAACTTTTTCGACACTGACATCAAAATACAAAGATTCCAGGATTCCATTTGAAGATTATTAATATAGATGAAACATAAGCCATATAATCCAGTGTTCTGTTTAAAGATTATGTATGTATGTATGTTTGAAAACATATAGCGTGTGTTTTTATGATTATCTGAATAAACATTAATACAAGATATTTATTTTTTAAATTTCTAAACAGCGCAATCTCAATAAAACAGACAGTAATGGTTTGGATATAGCTAACAAAAAGTAAGAGAGTTCGAATTGAAGGTCGAATTATTGAGATTGTGCTGCTCATAAAGTAGAAAGTTTTGACATAAGAGTAACATTTAGACATAAAGTAACTTTGCAGACAGCTAAGAATATTCAGTTCTCAATTGTCTGCTTGACATTATAGTTTATAGCTTCTTTAAAGTTAAGTCGGCATTTGATATAAACAAACAAACACACATACAACAAAAATGAGCAGCAGCTGTAACTACAGCTTGCAATTAGACAGCCAGCCACAGAGAGATGGAATATGTAGAGATAGTTATAGATAAGGCACACATAGAAGGTACAGCGAGCATGGACAACGACTTGAGATAGTGAGAGTGAGTTAGGCTGCAACTACTTACGCTTGCGATGCAATGTGTAGGCAATGCCTGGATGAGGATTTTTATTTGAGAGCGGCGCAAAGAGAGAATATTAGACGAATTACTCATGAGCAGCGAACACACACACGCGCACACACACACGTACAGACGGAGCAGCAGCTCTCACTAGTTACGGCGCCGCCTTTACTTAAACTCTTACTTAGCCTAGGCGTAGGTTTAGCTAGCGCAAGCTCTACATACCTTTTGGTGTAACACTCAGATCGGAGTCGGATGAGCGACGACATATCTCACCCACATCTTTGGTGGGCACCATGGTGGTGGCTGTCGAAGTGGTGGATGTGGAGACGCTATCTGCATTGGCGCCCGACGACGAAATGCCGCTCTTGGAGGGACTGGGTGTAAGTTTTAGGCGATTGTTCACGGGAGACGCAAACTTCTTGGCATTGTTCTCAATATTTGCTATGGTGGTGGGTATGAGCACGCTCTGGCTGCTAGCAGGAGCTGCTGTGACTGCTGCTGCTGCGACTGGCTGCACCTGCTGTTGTTGTTGTTGTTGCTGCAGATCACTGCTGGACCTAGTTGAACGTCGTAGTTGTTGTTGTTGTTGTTGTCGTGGTTGTTCGTTTGGTATGGCAAATGTCGAAACAGAATAGCATGGAGCAAGCAATGATGATTCATTATTGTTGTTACTATGGTTAGTACTATTAGAATTTATATTTACAACATGTTCTAGTTGGGTAAGATTAACTGCGCTATGGACATATTCTGAAAACTGTGCACTAAGATCGATTTCGCTGGGCGTGGGTGTTGAGGGGCAAACGCGCAACACGGGCGCATTTAACAGCAACGTGTTTGGTGGCGCTGCGTTAGCTTCTTGCTCTATAAGTGTTGTTGCTGTGGCAGCAGTGTTGAGGCAACTAAAGCTAGGATTGGACTCATAGCTGGGCAAGTGATTTAACTGCAGCATGGATGCGGAGGCATGCAAATTGCCAGGCTCTGGCCAATTATCATGAGCAGCAGCAGCATCGCTGCTGCATGTTGGCAACTCCGGCTGTGAGCTATAATATGATTTGCGCTCCATTGTAGGCTGCAGTGCAGCAGCGGCCAGCAGAAAGGAGCGTCTGGTTATTAACTGTCCCGACTGACGCCGACTGGGCGGCGACAGATGCATCAATTGCTGCAGGCGACGCGAGAAACTCTTCAGCTCGCCCATGATCGTATGTCGCTTGGGCGTCAAGTCTAGCTGCGATTCGCAGCTCAAGGTTTCGCCTGGTTTTATCCAGTTATCTTGCAAGCACTCATCGTCCTGCTGCTGCTGCAGCTCCTCCTCCTCGCTGTCATCACTGGAGGCCGCGGCTGCTGCACTGTCTATGCCTGTGGCAAGCGTTTCAATTAATGAAAGCTCAGACTCAGACTCCGACGAGTCTATGGAGGAGTAGTCGGACTTACGCTGAAAGGCATCCACCTCCAAGTCCGGCGCTGAGCGCGTGTTCTCCTGATATGTTGGCACTGCCAGCTGACACATTGCGGGTCCGGCGCCCGTATCATCGCTGATGGAACGCTTTATGGCCTGTGACGAGCGCTTGCTCAGCGAGAAGCGCGATCTGCGACGACGTTTGCTCGACGCGCCGCCTCCAAAAATGTTGCTTAGCGACTGTGTGGCTGTCTCTGGTATTTTGGGCTCAATGCGTCGCAATAATGTGGCATACTTTTCACTAAAAACATTGCGCGAGGACATGGTTAGGCGCCGCATGCGATGTCGCAACTTTTTTTCACGCGTGCGCTCACCACGCTCATCCTCTTGCCGCAATAGATTTTGCATAACTTCCGCATCCTCTGTATCACTGCTGCCGCTTTCTAAATAAAACAACGTTGCTGTTGCAGCCGCTACAGTCGGCTGTTTGTAAATATTGAGACGATACTGAGGCGTGCTGCAGCTGGCGCTGCTGCCAAAGCTACAACTGCCGCCGCTGACGCCGCCTCCGCTGCTACTGCAGTTGAGAAAATCTAAATATTTTTGCACTCTATGGTTGAGCGGACGGAACGAGTATTTGGGGTGAGTGGTGGGTGAACGTTTTTTTTACGAGACAACAACAATTTGTAGGCGTGCAATTACAAATTACAAATAAGTACAACAAGGAGCATCAAATTTATACAAGGATGAGCGTTTTAACGAACGAAATTTGTGAACGTTGGAAAGTATAAAAAAACATTCAAGAGAAAAGAATAGAACGCGTTAGAATATGTTTAGAGCTTGGTCACTGTTCGAACTAACTTTTCTCTAGCCAACTTTCGAAAACTTATTGAATGCCTCATTAACAAATTTAGAATTTCGGTTTTCCAACAGTTTTTTCTGTTCCTCTCTTGCATTACTCACTCTTCTATTAGCGCCACATCTGAGCTGTTTGGCTGACTTGTAGATGTGTCCTTGATGAGCGTAACCGCAGTACCCACTCCTCGTGCCACTACGCCCACATCGCCTTCCAGATCGAAGCATTGTGTATAACCTATAACAGCATTGGCGCCCATGTTTATGGCCTTTAAGCCCATTTTGCGTTGCACTTGACCCGACAGCTTGAGGAAGACTACTTGGCGTGCCTCATTGGAAGCACGTGGTGTGCGTATTTTATCAATCCACTGGTATTCCGGATCATCATTGATAACCAGCTCCTCAACAAAGCCATGTATAATCTGCGCCCGATAGCCAAATGGCACACATTGCGCTAAAAACACATTGTTTAGTCAAAAATTGTTTATATGCGCCGGCTGTTGACTTACAGTGAAAGAATGGTATGCCACAGCTGCTCTGACGAAACTTGTTTACATCCGAGAATAGATCCACCTTGACTATAACATTAATTTCGCCGCGTATGCCATGCATTGTATCGAACACAGGTATCCAACCGGATAGCACTGTGCCCTTGCCATGCACTTGCTGTCCCGAGTTTTCCAGACACAATGGATTCAAGCTTATGTTTACTTTGCCAATTGCATCGTTGGCCGAATATGTGTCATAGTCCATGAGCCGGATTTGCAGCGGTTCGTCTTGCAGCTCGGCATCGTCGACCTCGAAGCGAAACCTGCCACAAAAAAATGCCAAATGTCAATAGACGGCATCTATTTATATACATATATTATGTGCATGCGTACCAATCAGTGTTCCATGTTGGATTCAAGCTTTTTCTAAACACTTCAGTTTTATGCTCTTTGTTGGCCAATTTGATTTCCACAAACGCATCTGTCGTTTCGCTGCTCTTGTCCATAACAGGCAGATTGCGCGCAGCCTTTATTTTCACACCCACCTTGCCTGGCATCTTGTCGTCTGCACTACTCTACACAACCATTTATTAATAAAATAACTACTGTTTTGTATAATTTTGTGTTTTTATACACATAGCTGCACACATAAAGCTGGCAAGCAATCGATATTTTATATTATGCGACTATATGCCTTTCGATATATTGCCACACCATCGATTGCGTGCACTATCGTAACGTTAACCATAAAATAAATCGAGTACTCGATGTTCAACAGCTGCACAATGTGTGGCAATGCGCGGTAATTTGAAAAACACTGTGTTATCATTTAAAATATTACTTTTATACGTTAGTTAAAATATTTTTTATATATGGCAGTCCAATTCGTACGTGCATTGCAATCTTTACACTTAACAACTAAAATACATATTATTTTCCAATACAAAAGTCTTTAAAGACGACATCGAGTATATCTTCACAGCTGACATGTCCAGTGATGCGTTCAATGCAACGCACCGCATTACGCAGTTTTTGCGCCGCTATAGCCATGTCCGGATAGACATCTGGCCTGTAATCTAGCAGAAATATCTCTATGTGCTCAATACAACGCTCCAGTTGTTGCCTGTAACGCATGTGTGTAATGCGTGGATGCTCCGCCTGCGGAGTGCCGCACAGCTGTTGTAACATTTGTTCCAGCGAACCTAGAAATTGTGGCAAGTTCTCTGAGTTGACGCAGGACAGAGTCAGCACATTAGCAAGCTGACCAAGTTGTTGCTGTTGCTCGGCTGTCAGCAAGTCTGTCTTGTTGGCCACTAACTGCAAGCGCTTGCCCTGGCATAGTTCCAAAGGTATGTCCAGTTGCTGCAGATAGCTTTCTATATGTCTGGCCAAATCTTCATTATTCTTCACTGCCAGCAAATCTCGCGCATCCGTCAACAATAGAATCAGATCTGATTGCCCTAAGCATTGCTTGGCACGCGCCATGCCCTCCACTTCTATGGAATCTGTAGTATGTTTACGCAAACCTGCCGTGTCTGCAAAGATTACAGGATAGCCACCAAAGTTATGCGTAGTCTCTATAATATCACGCGTAGTGCCCGCTTTCTCGGTAACAATGGACACGGAGCGCTGACAAAGCAAGTTTAAGAGACTACTCTTGCCCACATTGGGTGCACCAATGATGACAGTACGCACGCCATCGCGTAGCAGTTCACCCTGACGCTGATCGTTTAGATGAACGCGTATTTCACGTTTTACTGCTTCCAATTCTCTAGTTAGCTGCAGGATGACGCCCGTCTCGATTTGCTCCTCCTCAGCAAAGTCAATGTAGGCCTCCAGATGAGCGGCACAGCGTATAAGACGCTTACGCCAGCTGTCGTAGAGACGCGCTAATGCGCCAGTGCTTTGCAGCAAAGCCTAAAAAGCATTTAAATATTTAATATATAATGTAATTTATATAGTCCTGCCTTACCTGCTTGCGTTGCGCCTCTGTCTCGGCATGTATCAAGTCAGCCAGTCCCTCCACCTCTGTTAAATCAAGTTTGCCACCGAAAAAAGCGCGCTTGGTAAACTCACCCGGCTGAGCAGGTCTGAGACCAGGTAGCTGACCAAGGGCATCTAGCATAGCAGCTATAACAGCCAAGGAGCCGTGCACTTGGAATTCGCAAGCATCCTCTCCGGTAAATGAAGCCGGACCTGGAAACCATAGCAGCAGTCCTTTGTCAATCATATCTTTGTTCGCAGGATGATAAAATGACTTCAGGTACGCCTGTCTTTGCTTGGGCTCGTACTCCATGTTGTTGACAATGGCACGTAGAGCTTGCTTTGTTTGTGGTCCAGAGACTCTGATGACCGAAACCCCACATTTCACATGTCCGGAACTAAGACTATATATAGTGCAGCCACTGTTGCTGGCATAGCGTCGCCAAACATTGGTAAAACCGTTTGAAACACTTCTCAGTAGCGACATTATCAAAACATTAAAACTATAATGCCAAGCCGCAACAATAACAAAGACAATTGTAATCAGTGTGACCGTTTGCGGAAAACAGCTGATTTTTTGCAAATTCGATAACAATACTTATGGCCATTTGGCGCCAGCTGTTTATGGAGTTGCCAACAAGACATTTGAATTTGAATTTCATTTACTTTTATTAATTTTGAGCTATGTTGAATTTTTTGACAGTTAACGTTTTGTGCGTATTGTTGGTTTTTCAGACTTCCGCTTTGGCTTGTACTCAGTTGACCTGCGTCCTTGTTTGATCTTATTGCCTTGTCGTGTTTCTCGATCTGATTTCTTATCCCTGTGTTTTAGTCGCCGCCAATAGTCAAAATCTCTGGGGCCTTTAATGGGTAAAGTCGGAAGCTTACGGGTAGGACCATCTCTACGACTAGCTAAACATCTTGCAACTCCAATCAAAGCTTTGCCCAGCTGCGTTAGCGCTCTACGATTTATAATCATGATTAAAAACTATTTAAAATATACTTTGCCTAATATTTTAGCATTGTGCTATGAATGCTTTACACGAACTGAATGTGATATATACAAATATATTTTCTGTCAATTGTCAGCTGTTTAATATCAAAAATACAAATCTGACCTACTACTACCAAAATTTTATATTACTTAAATTTTCTGTCACTTAGAACGAAAGGCTGCTGGTAGTCATCTTAATAAAAGAATTGCTTCTGTCGCTCTTGGCCACATTTATCAATAGAATTTTTCGATGGCGATGGCAGAATGTCTGTTCCACGACTATATTTATTGCGGTTAATCATAACCTGGTTATTGTCCCACTGTCTCAGAAAATCTGCAGCTTCGGCGCCCCAAGGCTTTGCCGTATCTGGACGCTCTTCAGCATGGCGCCGGCGCACGGGGTGATTGCTTTCTTCGGGCAGCGCCAGCTTTTTGGGCTGTGGGATTTCAGGGAAGTCTACCCAAGTGCATTCGTAATCGCGGTCCTCGACATCCTTATGCGAATAGTGAGCTTCGTCCAAGCGTTCAATGACTTTCTGCTCGGCTTCAGCCTTCTCTATTGCCGCTTGCCACATTGAGCGACGTTTGCTATCCTCATAGTTTTGCGATTTGAGGCGCTCACGTTGCGTCTCCTCCAGAGTCATTTGACGCGGAGTCACCACTTGAGCTACACGCTTTGCAATGTGACGTGTTTGCGCAGAAGAAATTCTAGCGCTGAGCAGTTCCATGGCACGACCGACCAGCATCTTGGTGCTTCCATTCAGATTTACCATAGTGGATATCATAAATAATTGAAAATCCTTACAATATGAATTTCTGATATTTTTTACAACTATTTAGTTATATGTACCATTTAACATAATATTTTTTTTTGCTTGCTACAAAAACCTAAAAGATTGTGTGTTACCAGAATGAGCTCCAAAAATCTAATGTACATTGTTTAAAATGATGAGTTTATTATTTAAAACTCTAATGACAAAAGCTGTAACGGCTAAGTTGATTTTGAAAAAGGGAAAACATTATAGCAGGACCACTCTAATTTTCTCCTTTTCAATTTCAAAACATTGCCTTTACATATTAATTTGCGTTATGGTAATTGATTTCAATTACACTATGCTACAAAATGCAAATACAGTTTTCTCTCGTTCTGTTGATGCTTGGTCAGCAGATCAGGCAATTAGCGCTGCTATGCAAGACAATACTAATTTATTTCTTGCGACACTCGAGTGGCGCTCAGTTCTGATCTGTTGGCCGCTTGTGCCGGTATGAAGCATATATTATTACCGCTATTGTTGCTGCTGGCAGTGGCACTGGCACTGTGTGGCGCCACCACGAACCGCCTGTTGGGTGCGTCTGTGCAGCGTGTGGCAAATGATTTACTTTCGCGTCGCGTGCGTGCGCTCATATTTCCAAAAAAGTCATCTCTCTTGATAACGGCTGCACTGACAAAAATTATAGTGGGCGGTAGGCCGAGTGGTTTGCAATATACATTTGAATTTGATATGTATGTGCCGCTGCCGGATACAGTAGAGGGCTGGCGACCGAATATACTGCTGGGACCTACCACAAAAAAGCCACGCCCAGCAAGGCGACGCTGGCAGGGCGATTGGCAGCAAAATTTTAATGCTTATAATGGCACGCATTATTCTTCTTATGGGAATAGAAGAGTGGACTATGCTGAGCCTGGACCCTATCAGGCTGCTAATTATGCCAAGTAAGTAACTAACTATATAGTAACTATATATATTTAATGCTTTTGCTTACAGACATGCCAAGCCCAAGCATAATTTCTACAAAAGTCCCTGGCAGCTGACGGAGGAGCATTGGCCACATTATGCACAACAGCAGCAGCAGCAGCATGAGCATTACAATTCTTGGCAACAAGTGCCCAAGTGGAAGCTGCATCGTGGCTACAGAGAACGACGCGAAATCTTTGATCAACTTGAGTCTATGGGGCATTTGTAAGTTTAAGCGCTTTAATTGGAATTAATTGTTAATTAATCTTTTCAAAACAGCTTGCAAATGGACTTTAGATCCTGCATAAAGCGCGCCATGTGCGAGCTGCGCGCAAAGTTTAACGAGCGCCATCATAATGGGCTGCTCATGGAGGATCTGCTGCGCATGATGCTGACGTAAGTTGCTGAGCTATAGCCAAACTACAGTTGCTTATAGACATGTTTTTTAGCGTACCCACAGAGGTAGACGATGAGAAGTACCAACATAGCTGGGATGTGCAGGACTGTGCTCGTTTCTATGCCGTTAGCTGTCCGTATGGGATTGTCGAGTTTCTATCTCAAAGTGTGCACAAAATGAAATCAGAGTAAACTTTGAAGTTCAAATATGAAGCTGACGAGCGAGCCTACATTATACACTTTAGATTAAAGTTTAATGTCTGTGTACATGTACAGATCTTTTCGGACGTTTTAGGCTTAGAAGCAACAAAAAAAATATAAATTTTAGTTTTCCAAATTACATTTTATTTTAAACATGTATAACATGTACAATTGCTTAAGACGTGGCCTATGCCGGTCAAATGTGCTGAATGCAGTGACATTGCAGCGTCTTAAGTCGGGCAAATGCGGCAACAAGAAGGGTGGCAAACCAAAGTGTGGCAAGATTAACTTTACCTGTGGCAAGCCTGAGAATATGGCGCCCATAAAGCCACCGGGCAGTGGTAAGGAAACGAAGCTGCCAAAGCCGCCATCCATCTGGTTGAATCCTTTCTGCGATGAGGATGCGGTCTATTGTCCGTTCAATCCTCGTTTCGATGATATCTACTATGTGGAGTCCGACAAGGCCAAGCGCAAGTACTGGCAAACCTGGGTCTCCTGTCCACCCCTTAAGATGAAAAAGAAGAAGATTTGCTGCTTTCAAAAGCTGAAGCATCCGCCCATGCGCAAGCGCAAGATCAAGCCCGTTACGGCTTGTCCACAGCCCGTAGACTGTGCGAATGAGCGCGATCTGAAATGCAAGAAGCTGAAGCGTCGCTGCCACAGAGCCGGACGCATGCCGCCAGATTGTATACCCACAAAGCGGCCACTAGACTGCACCAAGCCTCTGACGCCATATCCATCGTTCTCAGAGTGCACGCGCATGAAGCCCGGCGCACTGCCGCTGAGCGAGTGCATCTGCTGGCGCACTCCCATGCTCTGCGAGGCTTGGGCGGAGTGGCGCAAACGCTCCATGGCCAAGGTCCATGGCAAGTAATCCAGTAAATACACAGTTTGCTAATGCTAAGTAAAAAATAAACACTCCAAAACGTAAATTATCAATTGGCGATGAAATTTATAAAATTTAATAATTTTTACTTAATTTCTGTATTTTACATTAAACCTTGTACTTTTACGATGAATGAGTAAAAAAAATTACTTTGTTTCATTTAGAACGTCATCTTGGTTACATGCGCCAGCCAGCTCCAAACCTTGGGACTGCAATCCTTGTAGGTTCTCAGGCAATCGGCGCCTGCTCGCCCCGCGTCTCGCGCATTCAGATACTTTTCGGCTACATTATGCACAGTGGGTCTGTTTTTAAAAGTGGGCAGCATTATAATAATTATATTTTCAAATGCTTGCTACTCACATAAGCAGCGCATTAAGCATCTCGCTGAACACATTGCTGTTCTCGAATGGCAGCTGAGAGATTTCGCAAATGCCGCGCAGCAAACAGACGGCGCCCAGTTCGCTGCCCGCTACTCTGTGTGGCAAGCAAAGTTAGTTGCATGCAAGCGCATGTAGCATGTGGTATACTTACTGCTGCATGCCTATTTCTATGGCATCATAGAGCCAGCTACGCGTTTCATCGCGATGCAGCGTGGCCTGCAGATCCTTGCGCAGCTCGCGTGCCGTCGACACAAAGGTGGTGGTGTTCCAAAAGCTCCACCAGTAGATGGGTATGGTGGTGGGCACATATTGATTTTGTAGATTATAAAAGAACCAAAAATTGTGATTCTTATTCGGCAGCTTAACGGGATGTGCCACGCTGGCGACAAACTGCACGAGATTACAAAAAGCTGCAGCTTATTAGGTACTTAAGGATTTCACTCGCAGCTTACCTTAACTACGCCCTGGCCATTGAAAATGGCCACTCGCTTGGCTCGACTTAGTTTGACAGGCTGTGGCAGGCTGCCGTTAACATTGCCGCTTGGCTGCAAGCTATGTGTGTTGCCTGCCACAAAACTAACAGCCAGCAACAGCAACAGCAGCAGCGATGGCAGCAACACGCTGCAGATTCGTTGATCTTGTGCTTCTTGCATGGTGTTCACTAATCTGAGCAGCTGCCGCTGTAAACTGCGAATGGGCTTAAGACAGTCAACATTGGAAATGTGTGCTTAAGAAATTGACAGCTAAGCTACACTACAGTTAATAAAGTTGTTAGAACAAGCGTGTCCCAAAATATACAAAAGATTTGTAGCTGCAATAAATAACTAAACTTTGTTTAAATATAAATAAATGCCCAGCAGCGTTTATTTTGTATGCCCGCATTTTTGCAGTGTATTTAAAATTGGCTCAATGCACGTGTCTGTTTATCTTGCTCTAAACAGTATCTAACTAATTAATTGTTCTTCAACTGTTTAGCACAGAGTCACGCAGTTATGCGTATAGTTGACCTATTTATAGCTTTTATTTTAGTGCTCTGCAGTTCTAATTGGTTCTCACGCTTGGCTCGACTCATTAACAGTTTTGGTTAGTTGCAGACCCAAATAAACAAACTGAGCTGCCAATCCACTGAGCTTCAGCACCCAAATGTGTCACTCGAAGCAGCAGAACCTCAACACTTGCCAAGCCATGCGTTTGTTGCTGATCTTCAGTTTGCTGCTGATTGGCAGCATACATGGCTATCTGTTGTTTCCCGCATCGACGGTGCTGCAGTTGACCTCAAGCATGTCGGTGCCCATGGATTTGCCCAAGCGTGTGGTGTTCATGGATTTGGGCTTTCAAATGAACTACAATCTGCCCTTTGAGCTGGCTTCGTTCTATAATCCGGCCATATGGGCTAATGCCTACGAGCGGCGTCACAAGCGTCAGTCGTTGAATTATACTGCAGCAACAACTAATTGGCAGCCAAATGATTATACTGCTGGTGAGCTGTATGCAGCGCTGGAGCAGCAGCTGCAAGATTATGGCTTCCATAGCAGCTGCCTGCTGCGCTGCGTCTGCGAGTTGGCGCTGCATCCATTTGCCGACAATCAAAGTCTGTTGGTGCAGATTATTAACTTGCTGCTAACGTAAGTGTGTTTAAACAAATGAAATACAAGTTTATAACAATTTGAATTGCAGACCTTCGCAACATGAGGGCTTTGCGGCTCATGAGCATGCAGCGCAGCAGCGTTTTGAGCAGGCGGAACGCTTGGGCTTTATGGGTGGCGACTGTCAACGCGCCTATGCCAAGTGTGAGTTGGATATACTTGGCTTTATTAGCAGATTAGTCAGCTGAGATTTATGGCAGCATATGGGGGGTAAGCATAAGCTTGAACTGAACTTTTGGGCGGGCAATACTTTGGTATAAAAATTCTATATACTCAACCAAGCAATTAAATTAATAAAAAACACACTTTAATAATAGCCAATCATTTATTATTTGCGCAATTACCAGCACTGCCATTAAATAAAGCCAACTGCATATTTATGCAAATTGTAGCTTTATATTCAGCTGATTAATTTGCTGATGGCACTTAGAAAATCCACAGCACAGTGTGGATACAGCTGCGCACAGTTCGCGCCCAAAAATCCTTGCTGCTCCGCCTGCTCATAGACCTCGCGATAGAGCGTCTCATGTGCGCCAAACGCTTCATGCATTGATGGACTGCAATAAATGTACAAATTAATAGCTAATAGTAGTGACTGTTGTGTAGCTTACGTTAGTGTAAAGCTGAGCAGCGCTGTCAGCATATTCTGCTGCTGCTCGTGGAAGGGATGCCGCGCCAGCTCGCAAACGCTGCGCAGCAGGCAGCTCTCATCGAAGCCATAGCGCGTCAGCATATGCTCCATGCTCTCGTAGAGTTCACCTGCCGTCAAATCACTGGGATGCACATCGCCTGACGCCTGTGGCAAGTACTTTTGCTGCTGCTGCTGCAGCTGCCGCTGCTGACGGCTGTGGCGTCTGTCGAACTGATCCTCCCATATTTTGCTGGCATAAAAGCTCGACGGCTGAAAGGGCAGATTGTAGTTCATTTGCATGCCCCAGTCCCAGAAAAGTTTGCGCTGCGGTATTACAACAGGCGCGGAGAAACAAGCCGTTATTTGATACACTGAAGAGGTGGGAAAAAATAGCGGTAAGTCCGCCCTGCAGACGGCTGTGCCTAGCGCCCACAGCACGTAAATCAAAATCATGCGCCGCGTAAACATTGCGTATAGTGTATGGGAAACTAAAACTGAAACTAAAATGGCTTCAAGCTGTAACAAAATCAAATTCTGCGGCAACGGCAAGCACAACGCATGCTGCTAATTAATGCTCGCTAATTAGACGCATGTTACAAGTGAAAATTACGCGTTTATTTACTACTACTACTGCTAGGCAGATATGACATTGCTAACGAGTCGCAAAATATCGTGCTGACAATGCGCATACAACTGAGCACAGTCCTTGCCAAGGAAGCCATCCAACTCCGCCTGCTCATAGACCTCTCTATACAGCTGTTCGCTGTCCAAAAAGCCATCATGTTGTGTGGGACTGTAAAGATAAGTGCAGATGAACATTTAAATTAAAGATTACGTATCCGCAACTAAGATTTATGTATGCAAATTTGTACTATGCAAATAAATCAGACTGAAGCAAACAAGAAATATAACAAAATTCCTATCTAATACGTTATTATTGTTATCAACCAAAAGCTTAGTTTGACTCTTATTTTAAATTCAATCTCAATTTTTATTTATGAAGTCCTTTAGCTTGGCAACCAAAGCTAAAACTAAAATGTCTTGAAGCTATTTTCTATTCTAATTAACGTCAATGCACTTACCTGAGTATAAATGTTACAATGTCGCTTAACAAGTGCGAATGATTGTCATCAAAGGGCTGCGCTGCCAGCTCACAAACGCTGCGGAGCAGACAAGTGTCATGGAAGCCATAGCCCGTCAAGGCATCTTCAATAGCTGCATAGAGCTCGCCCGCTGAAATATCCTTGGGATGCATTTGAGTGTCGACATCATAGCCATACTTAGCATAGAAGTCCGGCTGGTTATGCTCTAAACGCGGCAGCTCACGTTTGGTGTGATAGTTGGCAAAGCCTGGCCAGATGGGAATGCTATAGAAGGAGCTCAGATTGTGTGGCAGGTCATAGCCAATGGCAAAGCACCAATCGACAAGTATGCGGCGTTCGGGAAAGAACTCAGCCACAGGCACAGACACCGAAGAAGTGAGCTGCAAATTTGGAAGTCAGTTAAAGTTGCTGTTTGCTTGAGCGGCACAACTTACACCCAGACTTGTGGAAGCGGGATATAGCAAACAATTTGTGTTTATAGCAAACAAAATCAATATAGCAACAAAATAAAACTGTAACATGCTTAACATTAAGTCGCACTCTGCGCTGCTTGAAGCTCAGACACAAACTGAGCTTGTTAAGCTGCCCCAAAATGGAGTTGACTTTATGCATAAAGTCAAGTCAAATACAAATCAAGTCATCAATCAATAAATCAGTTTCAATATTTGTGCAAGCTATTTACAGTCAAGTTGACTAAAGTCTGGGCTACAATTGTAGCACTTGAGCAGCTCATGCCGCAGCACAAAGATGCTGCCAGTCAAGCTTATTGTATTATTAACGCTGCTCAGCTGCGGCGTGGCAACTAAAACGCAATTAAAACCCGCCGTAGAACGCGTGTTTGGGCGTCGCAAACGTGCCATTATATTTCCGCCGGGCTCGTTTGTTAAGTTTACTTTAAACTTTGGCAAAGGCTTGTTGTCGCGTTATCCGCGCGGCATTAGCTTCAATTTGGAGGAGGCTGTCTACTATCCCATACCAGGCACGCGCGATGATTTATATCCCAAGCGTTTTCGGCCCAAGAGCACAGCCAAGCCAGCAAGAACGCCAGCTACAACTTTTGTGTATATACCAGGCACAGATTGGCGCTTCAAGGCGCAAGTTGTTTCAAAGCCCAAGCCAAGGCCGCTCAAGACGCAGCGCATTGATGAGCTGAGCCATGCCAATCCGTACAAGTGGCAAAAGTGGTCGCAATATGGCGCACAATGGGCAACAACAAGCAGAGCGTACTACAAAAAGAAGTGGACTACACCTGCGCCCAAATGGACAGCAGCTTGGACACAAAGCTACGCCAAGTACAAGCCAACTGGGAATTGGCGTCACTATGCTGCGCATCGCGATCGTCGTGATCTCTTTGCACACTTTGCTGGTCTGAGCGAACTGTGAGTTGCACCAAAGTTGCTAAAATCCTTTACTTATGCTCCATTTCTATAGCTTTGGCATCGATGTCAAGTCCTGCATACTGCGCACCATTTGCGATGCAAAGCGTTTGCTTTTGCCCACTGGCTACTCCATGCTGCAGGATATGCTGCGCCTCGTCTTTACGTAAGTAGCCAAACACTTAATGATTAACAATCAACTATAGCTTGTCTATAGCTTGCCGCGTCTGGATGGCCTGGAGGATGAGTACACGCGCATGATGAGTCAAGATGCCGACACCTGTGCGCTGCATTTGAACAGCAAATGTAATATGAACCTGTTAATTTGGCTATTAAGCGGTAGACTAGACCATAAATGAAATAAATGCCAATTATGCAGACAAGCGTTTAATTGATTGGGGGGGTAGCAAAATAAATGGTTTCAATTTCACTCATTCAGTTTCAATTTCAATTATAATTATTCACATTAAATTGCTACAAGTTAAGTGCATTTCATTTCGTAGAAAACAAATATTTAGTTAGAACAGCAAATTGACTAGAACTAAAAATGCAAAATAATGAAACGACTTGTGTTAATTAATTTTGCAGCAACAATTTACTGCAGCGACTAGAGAAGTAAAGCGCTGTTGGAAATAAATAAATAAAATGGAGCGCATGGAATAACAATAAATTCTACTACATATTTATAACTAGCATTGCTCCAATTTTGAATTTATAGGTCAGCAGTGTTTTTTATTTGTTAAAGAATTCACACCCCAAGCAATTGTTAAGTAAATTGTGACAAATTCAAATTGATAGATTGAACTGATTGTCGAACAACTCAATCAGTCATTACTTGATCATGCGCTGCTTGCTACTGCTCGGACTTTTGCTGCCCACCGTGCTGGGAAATCGCAGCGAGCTTAGGCCTGCCCTGGAGCGCGTGTTTTCGCGTCAAAAGCGTTTTGTGCTGTTTCCCAAGGGCTCGAATTTGAAATTTACAGGCTCAATAAGCAAAGGTTTGCTGTCAAAGTTTCCCAAAGGCATCAATATGAATATAGAGCAGGCTGTCTACTATCCGGTGCCCTCGAGTCGCGAAGATGTTTATCCCAAACGCTTTCGACCCAGAACAACAACAACACCACAGCCGCTGACCACAACTGAGCCGCTATTTGTTTGGATTCCTGGCACTGATTGGCGCTTCAAGGCAACGCCTGTCAAGAAGCCTATGCCGCTGCGTCTGCATGCGCAGCAGCGCATAGACTATAGGCCAAGTAAGCAGCAGCAGCAAAAGTGGGCAAGCTATGGCCAGCGTTATGGCAATTGGACTAGCAAGCAAAAATATGCGCAGCGCTGGCAAAAGTGGAGCACGCCAGCGCCCAAATGGCAGCAGCAGCATAACAAGCGCTGGTATCGTGCAGCAGATGCCACAGACTATGCTGCAAGCAACGATGAGGACTTGGAGCACTTGCGGCAAACGCCACATTATCATGGCTATAGGGATCGGCGGCAGCTATTCGAGCATTGGAGTGCGTTCAGCAAGCTGTGGGTGCCACCTCAAACTTAAAGACTACATAGAGCTTACGCGTTTATTTTCATTGCAGGCTAGGCTTTGATACCAAGTCCTGCATACTGCGCGCTATATGTGATAGCAAGCGCTTGTTGCTGCCACCAGGTTACTCCATGCTGCAGGACATACTGCGTCTAATCTTTACGTAAGTAAGCAGATATTTGCATAGCATTAACTTAAGTTTAAAATGTTGCAGGCTGCCTACTGTATCTGGCGTGCAGGATGACTACAGTCGGCTAATGCACATGAGTCCAGAGCAGTGTGATCAACGCTTTAGACAGCAGTGTAAACTGGATTTGCTAGCTTGGCTGCTGCTGGGACAAAGTCATTAAATAAAGCGGTAAACAAACAAGCTTGGACGGCAGTTTTATTGTATAAAAGGTGCATCCCATATGGAATGCTTGCATTCGGCATAAAGCGCAGCGCAGTCGCCTGCATGTGCATGCGCCTTGTCATAGCGCGTATCTCTATAGGCTACCGGTTCGTTATCTAAAGCTTCAGGTATGGTAAAGACAGCGCGCATAAGCTCAGCGGCAAAGCTGCCAGGCTGCTGCTGCTGTGACTTTTGTCCAGTTTCGCACAAAGTGCGCAGCACGCACTGATGTCCATTGTGGCCACGTCTATAAGAAATTAATTGCAGTTGTCACCAACTCGTGTGTGTGCCAACTTACTTGTCCAAATAACGCTCAATGCGCTCGTACAGACTCTGGCGACTATTGCGATGATATTTGATTTGTATGCCCTCCAGTCGTGTTAGCTGCTCATCTGTGGCATGCTCCAGACCGCTGCGGCGCTGACGTCTATGCGGCTGTTGCACATCGGGCAAACTGCGTTTGCCAAATACCGGATAGATCTTGTGCGTGCGTCTTATGGGCTTGGCATAGTAGCTATTGCTGGGGCGTTGCGCATTTTTGAAGCTGCAAGGCATTGAATTGAGTTAAGGCAAGCAAGCTGAAAACAGTTCAACTTACTGCGTTGGCAGCGCCCAGTAAGGATAACGCGTAGGCTGTGCTTTGCTCATAGGTTGCTGCCACTGCTTAAAAGGCTGCTGCTTGCTGCTGCTGTAGTAATAATTATCCTTGCGTCTAGCGGGCTTAGCTGGCCTGCCTCTATAGTAGCTATTGCTGTACTGATAAACTGGATGCATGGGTGTGCGATATACTGGCACATTGCTATAATAGGAATTGCCAGCGGGCGACAAGTTTATATAGTTGGGGGTCGTTGCATTGGGCTTGGCATCCACATAGGTTATGTTGCCCGCAGTATCATTGCGACTAATATCGATGGTGCCATCTTCAAGTTTATTAAAAAGATCCTCCAGCGCTTCACTTGGCGGCTTGCTGGGCAGCTCCCAAGCCAGCGCAACGGTTATGCCCAACACCAAATAATTTGTATAGTCCACCACGCAAATAATTTCATCGAATACTAGCAAAGCAATTAAATCACTCTGAGCCGCCTTTGTTTTGGTTTTCAAATTTGTTGCTTACCCATTTGAAAGGAACTGCCTTCCGGAAATACCAAATAGCGTCGCTTTCTGGAAAGCACGTCCTGTCTGCCACTTTCCACTGCATTGCGTTGCGTTTCATTCAGCTTCGCCTCGATGAGCTGCTGCAAATTATCGCTGGCTTTGTCTACGGGCAAGAGCTGTTGTCCGCCTGTTGCGGGCAGCTCCCAACTGCCAGGCGCCTTTGGTTGCGCCACTTGTGCTAAGCACAGTGGTAACAATAGCAACGGCAGGCAGCATGCAACAGCAACTGCTGCCGCATTGCGTCGTGTTGTCTGCGTGCTGCACATTTTGAACACTTGCGACTCAAGCGTTGCTCATATGCCAACTGTCGTTCCAACTAATGTGCAGACAATGAAGCTGCGCTCAGCTCTTGACTGTTGGCCCGTTAATTGCGGCACGCTAAGCCCCCCGCTCACTCCCGTTCCGATTACAAGTCGCTCTTAAGCTGCTAGCTGCTGCTCTTGATCGCGCTCTGAAGTTTTAAGCTTGGCAGCTCTTGAGGTGTTGAGTTTGCGTGTTACTTTTTACATTTTGTTCTATATTATTTTCACACTTTTAGTCTTTGGCAATACTCTATACAAGGTTGAGTATTTAGAATTTCATGTCGGCTTAGCCAAAGTATAAATTAAAAATTATTTATTACAAATTCATAAGCAAAGTTCTTAGCACAAAATGAAACTAAATCAAAATAATACTGCAAGCTTTATCAAATCTAATTACCTATAGCTCTCATTCCATTCCAATATGCCTAAATTTTAAGCAGATTTATTTTCTTTTTTAAAGCGTATTTGTTAGTCTCACTCTGCTTGCAACTTAATTGACTCAAACGCTTCCAATTGCAACGCTTTTTAGTTTCTTTCGCTTCTGCTTTTTGCTCGCCAAACAGTTTGTCTTGCGTTTTGTCTTTGATTCGTGCACTCATTGGTCTCTTTAAAGGCTCAAATTACTTTCGCACGCCCCGCAAAACTTTTACCGGACTCAGCATCAAGTCCGGTTAAGGTTGACGCTGTAATAAGAGCGCTGGCTGGCTGGCGCTAGTTTGTGTTGGACTTTGCAGCTGCTTAAGCTAGTTGGCAATATGATAGCTGTGCATTAAATTGACTTGCTAAGTTGGCACTGATTAAGTATACGCAGTGTGGCTGCTTTACTTCAACTTTATTCAAACCAAAACTTGTGCTGGCAATCAGCATATAATAACTGACAGTTGCCACGCTGTTGTTGCGTTGCCTCAAGATAATGCGCCGGCATATGCTGCAGCACATGCTGCGCCTCTGGGCCGGTGGGCAATTGAAAGATGGCCGATAGCAGTTCCATAATAAAGCTTTGCGGTTCGTCATGCTCGCGGCGTTGCGCGGACTCGCAAAGCGCGCGTTGCACACAGGCGCTGCCGTTAAGCTGCCGCCTGCAAGTGCCAATGATAACTTAAGTAAGCATGTGTGCGTGTGTGCTGTGTGTGTCTCTGTGTGTGTGTGTGGCACTTACGTTTTATACAGTCGCTCTATCTTGGCATAAAGCAAAGCGCGTGAGCTTAAATGTTGTTGCAGCTGCAAATGCTCAATGTCTGCATCCGCTGCCTGCGCCACACGCCGCCGGCGTCGACGTCGCTTGCCAAATACGGGATAAATGCGATGCTTAGGTGGCGCCTGCAGCAGCTGACGTGGCCGTTGCGTATAGTAGCTGTAACTACACAGCGAAAAAAAAGAAGATACAAATAAATATTAAAGACTCAAAGTAAATAAATGACTATGAATAACAAAGCAATCAAATAAGCATTGAAGCTGTATTTTTTCAGCTATGTTTACTTAATTAATAAATTTAAAATATGTATTAAAAATATTGCATTAGTAACTTTGGATTTTAGGCAAATTTGCGTAGTGAATTGCAATTAATATTCGTATATTGGACTGTCATATTCTTTGCTCTGTCCAAAGCTGTTGAGTTAAGACCATGAGTGGCTCTTCTAATGTTGCTTACCTTGGCGCTGCTGTTGGCATTGGGGTTGGCTTATAGGCCGACCATTGCTGCTGCACGCGCTGCTTGTTGCGCTGCCACCAATTGGGCGTTGTTGCTGGCTGCTGCCATTGCTGCCACTTGGCTATTGACTGGCGCGCATTCCAATTAGTCGATTTTGTTGCTGGCTCTCCATTAGCCGCATTTGCATAAGCGGAAACGTCAGCAACGCGCTGCACATTCGTATAGTAGGCAGGGGTATGGCTTGCATATGTTGCCGCTGCTGCTGCTGTTGCTGCTGTTGCCTGCATTGCTTGCCAATTAGTGGCCATTGGTATGCTGTTGTCCCCAATGTTGAGCTGGGACACGCTATCGTTGCGACGCAGGATGCCCAGTGTGCCATCGTTGAGACGAGTACGCAGATTGTCAAGTATTTCGCTGGGTGGCTTACTGGGCAGCTCCCAGGCAACGGCGCATGTAATGCCCAGAATGGCGTAATTCGTAAAATCTATAATGGGTATGATTAAATCAAAGACAAGCTGAAATGAGCTGCCCTCGGGAAAGAGCAAATAGCGCTTCTGACGATGCAGCAACAATAACTGCTGACGTGTGGCATGCCAAGTGTTTGTGGCACTCTCTTCTGTCGCCATAGACGCCACACTCATGCGGCTCGTTGTCGTTGTTGCAACGTTATTTTCATGGCGTTGCAGACACAATGGCAGCAACACCACCAGCAGCAGCAGCAGCAGCAACACAAACAGCAAGACACACAAAATGGCAGCAACAATGGCTTTAATTGTTGTTGCCATTTGCAGCAAATTAAGGCGCGCTGCAAAAGAAGCAAAATAATATTTTTAATTAGCTTAAGCTGCATGCACGAACATTTTTTATGAACAGCTTTTAAATATTAATTGAATTTTATTCATCAATGAGCACGGCGCTTGCACTGAAAGTTGCAGCCTAATTGTGTTCATTGGTGTAATTGAGCGCTTGTCGCTTGGACACTCTATACATATTTGATGTTGTCAATTCACAGATGCACACACACACACTGACACACACACACATACACGAGCTGCACATTTGCATAATTTGAATTTGGCGCACAGGCGACATTTCCATTTTCCAATCATGCGTTAAATTAATGTAATTTTCAACAACGCGCGAGTCAGTCCCAAAAAATGTTACAAAACTCAGGGCCAGCGGCCATTTTAAGCATTACCCTTCGTTTGTTGTTATTGTAGCTGCTGTTGTTGTAATTAAAAGTTGCCTTGCAGCTGAATTTCGGTCGCTTAAAATTTATGTTGCAGATAATTAACGCAAATACTTTTTTTTGTTGTTTTCTATTTTGCAAATTTCGAGTTTAGAGTTTTTATTTTCACTTGTTGTTGTTGTTTGGCCAACGATTAAAGCCATTAGCTTGTCTGTGCTCTACTGATAGAGGTTCGATAAAAGCGCAGCGATGGCTGCTGCTGCTGCTGCCAGTGGCGCTTGTGGTGTGGCTAGTCCAGTTTAATTGTACAATTAGCACCCAATTGAGTGTCGTTAACTCGTTTTGATGTCAGTTTAAAAAAGGTTTACTTTTTTTTCGTTGCCATAGAGTGTGAGAGGTGCTAATGCTTTATAGCCAGCGGCAGTTTGTCAATAAATTAAGCTTGGCTTCAACTTTAGTTGTTGTAAAAGCAATTCAATTGTTTTTTTTCTGTGCGCTGCTGTGCAAATCTCTAGCGACATTTCAAGCACTGAGCAAACTTGCAACCACACACTTGCAACACATTGGCAAACACAAACACAATCAACACCAACACGTTCCAAAGTTGGCTACACTCACTGCAATTATCACAAATGCAATTCCCGCACACACACACAAGCAAACATAAATTTAAATTTAAGCAAATTTTCAGTTGCTTTTGAACTAGTTTTTTAGGTTTTGGCTGCTCGTGTGAGATTTTTACTAATTTTTAGCAAGTTGAACTGTAAACAATGTCAGCAAAAGTAACCAAATGAAAACAAATGCAGCAAACAAAAACACAATGTGCTGCGCCCAAGTGGGAGGGGAGCGTGTGGCAGTGGGCGTTGCGGTAAATGTTTGTGTTAGTTGCTAGTCTAACGAACAGGCGTCGTCGTCGTCGTCGTTGGCGTCGTCGTAGTCTCGTTGCAGTGTTAAAAATTGTTCGTTGCATGCAAAACATTTGTCAAATGTAAATTAGCAGAGGGACTGCTGCTGCTGCTGCCACTGCCACTGCCATTGCCACTGCACTTGCTTTTGCGGTTCCTTCCCTTGGCAGTGTGACACGTGGGCTTGTGTTCGGCTTGTGTGTATGTCTGTGTGTGTGTGGGCCTGGTCTCTGTTAGTACAAATCGCATAAAATCACACTTAATGCCCGCAGGCAACGGCAGCATGCAAAAAAGCGCAACGAGCCGTGAATGTTGCACGCAAACAAATGTTGAGCGGGATGAGGCGGTAGGCGGCAACTTTGCTGTGGCAAGGCTACGACAGGCTGCTACTGTTAGTATTTGCTGTAAATGTTGCAGCCAAATGCGGAAGTATTAACATGAAGCCCGCGCTCTCTCTCCCTTTATGGCTTCTATTGTTTCCAATTATCACATACGGCATACAAAAGCAACGTTTAATTTCAGTTGCATGCAACTTTGTGCACACACACACACACAGGCATAGAAAAGTACAAGTCAAACTTTAATAAGCGCAATTTGCGCCTTTGCTTTGCTTGTTGTTGCTTGCCCACATTGCGTATGAGCAATTTACATGCCAAGTGTCAGCTGCTCACACTCTCCCGCTCTCTTCTTCTGCCTCTTTCTGAGCATTTGTGTTATATCAACAAAAGTTCGCAGCGCTGTTTGCTCTTTCAAGCGTATTTGTTGCGCAGATAAGAAAATCATTTGAAAATTTCTGCATAACTTTGCAAATCTAAGATAAGTTGCAATTTTAATTTAAAATTTTCACTTCGTAGGCATGCGCTGCTGTTATTATGAATGTTTGCATAATATTTAATTTGTGAGTAATACTTGCTCATCCAATTTAAAGTTAGTTGCCACGCTGTGCCACGTCTTAAAGTCCAATGACTTTGAATATTTGAACTATGCAGCAACTTCAATTAGCAACTGCGTGTGAAGTGGCAACGTGCAATGAACTGCTGCTCCAGTTATAAACTCAGACATAACGGTATAAATATGGATACGTATATAGCACACAGTTGTTGCAATGTATTAGCGCCTTGGGCTAATCACTCAAAAGAAATTAGCGCAATGTTGTTTTCGCTTTAATTTGAGGCAAACGAAACTGTAACTCGGATTTGGCTTTGGCTTTGGCTTTTGGGTTGCTTGACTTGACTTGCTGTTTTCATTTTACAGCTGCCAGTTGGCAGTATTTTAATTATGTCAAATTTGCTGCTGTTGCTATTGCTATTGCTGTTGTTGTTGTTGTTGTTATTTTAAGCAACAGCAGGCAAATGTCAGCAGCTAATTAGAGAGAGTGAGCCAGCGGCGCTACTCAATGTCACTCAGCTTGAGCATAAGCATTTGTTGTTGCCTTTGTTATTGTTGTTGTTGTTGTTGTTATACAGGTTGCTAGCTCCCCAACTCCCCAAAGCGCAGGCTTGAGAATGTGTTGACTATGACAACGTCAACGTCGCTGTTGCCCACTTCAGTGCGCGTTGGCTTTCGTCTTTTGGCTGTAGCTGTTGCTTTTGGCCTTGTCATCATTTGCATAAGAAATTTATCTCAATGAGTAGCTAATTGGGAAATTGCGACATGATATGCCATGCCCCTCACGTCCTGCCCAAACAAAAGGCTTGCGCCAAATCCGCGTTAGTTTTATTGCACTAATCCTTGAACTAATTTACAAAAGTGTAGCCAGCGCAATATGGCAACTAAGCTAAACTTAAGAGAAAGATTTTGATACAGCATTAAAGCCAAATCAATTATTGAATCAATGCTGCAGCTTTAGCTTTATAAAATGAAGCGACTTTGCTTTAAGCTGCTTTAAGTTCTTGCCATATGCACAGCGCTGTGTGCAAGCGGCAATCAGCATTTGACTTATTGCATATATACATAGGCGCTCTCTCCCTTTCTCTCTGTGTGTGTGTGCTCACATTCATGGCCACAAACTCAATTGGCTAACTGAGCTCATTAGCAGCCAACTGGCTTTTGTCTGCCGCGTGCCGCGCGCACCCAAACCGCGCTTGGGGGTCGCCTGCATGTTGCTGATATTCTCGCACCAATTGCATTCGATAATGTTAGGCAAGCCGTATGGAATTAATTGCACATTTTAATTGACAACGTATCAAATCAATTTGCATGCCCAGCCAACGATTAATGAATGAATGGCTGCCTGGAATGGAATGTACACAACACTGAACTGAGCTGAGCTGAGCTGAGGTGTTGTTGTTGTTGTTGCTGGTTGCAGGTTGCAGGTTGTGCTTTTAATGCTTAACAAGCAGGCAATAAATTAGTATGGGTAACGTTTTAAGCTGAGCCAACCAACTAGGGGCTGCATTTAATTGATTTGAATAGGCATTTAGTAGCAACATAAGCTAATGCATTTGCTTATTAGACACGCATTTTATTCTTTCATTAGCTAGCCGTCTGTCTCTACTTATCTTTATGCACTTTAGCAATTACTATAATTTACGCTCAATTGTTGTAACTGTCAATTACATGCACGCAAATTTTTATAGCATTGCTTGCCACTCATGATAATGCAAAAAGGGCTCATGGCCAGAGATATTAATTTTAATTTGCCACAAAAATGTCACTTGACAATGACAATAATCAACACATTGAGTGCTTTAAAATTAATTGTAATTGCTGCCATGCAAAAAATAGTAATTAATGTAAGCAAAGTGACAAAACGCACATGAAATAAAACACAGTTAACAATATTAACGAAATACTCTTGCTAAAATTCAAATTAATTGAATTTTCAACTTAATTAGGCACTCAGTGTTATTTATTTATCAATAAAATGTACAAATATGAAAGCAAGTGCAAATAAAAAAATTATTCATTTAATAAAAAGCAAATATTTATGCTTAATTAAAGAAGTGTTTAATTGCAACTGTTTGAATACGAATTTATCAACGCTGACTTAAATTCTGCTATACTTTGCCTGCAGTGTATTTAAAATATTGTTGTCATATGTTGAAATGAGAAAATTAAACAGCAAACTGGCAAACAAAATTAACAACAACTAATTATTATGCGCGTGTGTGTGCAACTGTATGCGTAAATGTGGCATGTGCATTGTCAGCAGGTAAAAATTGCCAAATGGCAAAGTGAAAAGTGCAAATGCAATTGTAGCGCAGTAACTTTTATTTGCTGTTGTTGCTGCTGCTGCTGTTGCTACAATTTCTCAAACAGCAAGCATAATTAATACTTGATACTAGTTGTGTGTTTGTGTGTGTGGCGCTTAAAGATTTTATATGCGACACAAGCACGCTTGTCAAGTTTCTCAGCTTACCTTTGGCTGCGCAACAAACTTGAAGAGTGCAATGCAACAACAGCAGCAATTGTGCAAATTACAACAAAGCTGCATGTGTATGCGTGTGCGTGTGCATTTTAATGCGCTGCTGTGCGTGTGTGTGTGTGTGTAATTTATGTTTTCAACTTAATTAAAGTTAATTTTTAATGTTGTGCAGAGGACAGCGGCATGTTAGTTGTCGACACAGGTCTGCGGGCCTTTTGGGGGTGTGGCAAGTGCCTCAAAAGGCGCTTGCAAACATTTTAACAACACTTGGCATTTCATGCTGGTGACATTAAACAGCAGCAGCAGCAGCAACAGCAGCAGCAGCCCGCAAACTTTGTCATGCAATGAGGTCAACAATGGGCGCCCGCAAAAGTATGCTATGAATTTGTTTTTTTCTCTCTGCTGCTGCTCTGCTGCTGCTTTTTTCCGAGCGCTGTTTAATAAAACTGCCAATTAAACGCATGTAGCACTTGTAGCAATCAGACAAACAGTATAAAAAAAAACTTAGTTAGGCACTCTGCACATGGCACAAGTTAATTGCAAATTTTAAATTACGCGTATGTGCGTCAGAAAAAGTTTAACATGCAGCTGCAAATTGTAATAAACTACACAGTAGCTTGTTAACAATGTAAATAAAATTATGCAGCAATTTTTTAAGCATTTTTATTACGCAAATCCTTTGGCATCACAATCAAACATCATCCGTATATGGCGATATGCTATCAAAGCTGAGTGGGCAATGACTATGGAGCAGCTGCTGGCAATTCTCTTCACGCAAATAGGGCAAATGATGCTTCTCATGATCCTCCAAGCTGCAAGCAAACAAGCGTATTAATTGCAGTTATTCAATTATATTAAAAACTTACGCCAACATATATTTTAAAAGTTTAAACAGAAAGCCCTGACTCTGCTGTGCGCTTTGAGCGCTGCAATAAGCTTTGAGCACACAGGCCTGCGCATCAAAGCCGCTGCGATCGAGCAGCTCATGCATGAGCTCAACAGTGTCGCGACGAAAAGGACGATTCTCACGATTCACCAGCACCGGCGTATTGGCACGAAATCCATAGCCATGTGCCCATATCGTAGGCTTGGGTATGACATTGTTTTTGACATTAACGCGAAACTGCAAGCATTTAAAATTAAGCTAAGCCTTGAAGTGGGCCGAATGCTGTTACGCACAAATAAACGTGAAGTTTCCAGTATGTCCAGGTAGCGTTTGCTGCGTCTATGTGGCAGCGTGGAATTGTCTGCTTGTATGCAAACAAGGCTGAGCAGCAGCAGCAGCAGCTTAAGCTTTGGTGTGTGCATTGTAAGCAAAACTGAGGCCAAAGACAAGTGTCATTTGTATTTGCTGCATGCTCAGCTGCTGTTGTTTAGATAACAAATTATAAAGCAACTGCTAATTACTAATAAATAGTAGGCCTAGCTAGCAGATCAAAGTCAAGCGACAGCAATTAACGCTGAGTCTTAAATATAATTAAAACTCACCTGAATATCAGCTTAAGCAGCTTGAAGAGCATGCCGCTCTTTTGCTGCGCTCTATCGACATCAAACAAGGCTGTGCAGAAAGATTTTAATAAGCAAGCGCGTCCATCAAACCCATGACTAGTTAAACAAATAGTTAAATTAATTGCCATTTAAGTGCATTGACTACTCACCCATCGAGCGCGCTTTCAAGCTTTGAAAACAAATCACGCTTGAAGAAAACACGATTGCGTTTGCGCTGATCCTTGGGCTCTGGGAAAGGATAATTTGCGCGAAAACCGTAGCCATAGCTGAACAGCGTATTAATTTTAATTAAATTGTTTTTAGCATTTGTGCGCCACTGTGTATGTAAAAGTAAATTGCAGCTTTGTCAAGTGTCGGGCATAAAATAAATACAAAACCCACCGACATACGTGAGCCCTTGGTGAACTCCAGATAGCGTTTACCTCGTCGCAGTATCCTGTCGGTTGCATTGTGGCCTGTCAACGCATTGTGGTTGTCATAATGCATGTCAGCGCCGTTGTTAGCCGCAGCAGCAGCAGCAGCAGCAACAGTATTGTCAGCACTTTGAGCGACAGTCAGCGGCAGCAAGTAGAGCAGCAGCAACGTTGACAGACAGACGGCGTCAATCCTTGCACTAATTAATACGCGCCACATTCTGCAACTCAAACTTGCGCTAATTTTTTGCCACTTTTTATTTAGTACTTTAAGCCACAGCAACGTTGAGTCTTGTTCAGTTCAGTTTTTGCCGTCGACTGATATGTCCAGTTAGACTTAATCTGTTTGACATAAATAAGCGCTGCAGCTAAATAAATAAACAAAACAACAAAGTAAGCCAAGTCATTGTCCTCTCTTATGGCTTCGCTTGGCCGCTGCTTATTTATTTATTTAACACCTTGTCCCAGCGCATGTTTGGTTTGCTTTTTCGTCAACTATTTTTCGTCTACATTTGTCTTTTCATTTACTATGCTGCCTGTCGTCTCGTAGACCAGCAACTGAACTGAAACACGACTCACACTTGTTAACACCTTTTGCCTCAATCTAACTTGACAATTTCTTTTCAAAGGCGTCTCAACCAAACTCAACAGCGTGGCCAGCATCGAGACTCTTCAGTGGGTCTAGAACTTTTTGGCTTCGAGTAGCTTTTGAGCCAAGTAGCTGAGTCTTAGTTACTCAATCATTTCATTCAGTTTGACACATAATCAACTAATTTAGTAAAATATTTATATTGAAATTAGTATTAAGTTATTATTACATTTTTAGTTATTAGAACTTTTATTTTATTTTTTAAAATTCATTTTGCTTTACTTATTTTTCAGTTCTAATTAAAGTTAAGCTTATAGCTTTGTTTCAAAATTCACATAACTGCAGCTTAACCACAGCATATTTTTTGTATAAAAACCAAATGTTTTTTTGCTTTAATTTATTTTGTTGTTAAGCTGCACTGTATTTATCATTTGTTGAGCCACAGGCCACATCATTAAATTGGCTTTTTTCCGTCTCAGCTGTGCAGTGGCTGGGACAATTTATTTGAGGCTAACAAAAAAATTGCCAACTGTCAAAGTTGCACAACACTTTGGCTATGCTGCTCAATTTTATTTGTTTTTGTTGCAACAGTGACAAGTTGAGCAGTTTTCAAAACGACGCTGATTAAATTAAATTACCCAAAATACGAAAAAAAAAGCAAAGAACGAAAGAAAATTTGCCAAATGTATGCCACTTCAATTAAATAATGTTCAAGCAACAACTGACAACAGACAAAGCCATCAGTCAAGGCGCCCCATGCAGCGTCTACTTGAGTTGGCGCTGCCGCTGCTGTGGCTGTTGCAAGCTGAAAAATGAATTGTCATTTATTATGTGTGTGTGTGTGTGGGTGCAACAGGTGAGCGGGGTAAGCAACATTGACAGACTATTAAAACGCGCTACATAAGCAATTTGAAGTTATTTTTTATTTTCATGCAGCATAATAATTTGCAGGTGGCTTCGAATATTTGCCAAATGCCAGTTCAATCAATGAGAAATGACAGTCATACTGCTGGGCGCAATCAAAATTGTGTGCATGCCGATAGGCATTATCATAGTGCACTATATCCGCGTGTTCATCCAGCTCGCGTGTAAAAATTCGCTGCTTGGGTAGGCTGCAAATCGAAATAGATTAAGCTAAGTCTGCAAATATTAGTGGATTGCTTACGTGAATATGGTGCGCAGCATTTCGCCAATCATGTTCATCTTGGTGCTTTGGAAGTACTGACGACTCTCGCAGAGCGTGCGCAAAATGCAGTCGCGTCCATTGTAGCCCATGCTAAGCAACAAATTGAATATAGAATGTTTAAATAGAGTAGAACGCTTTGAATTGGAAACTCTTACTTATCAATTATAAACTCTATATTCTTGTAGATGGCGCGCTTGTTGCGTCGATGTCGCCAAGCCTTGCTCACTGGCCTGTTGCGGAAGCCGTGCAGACTGTCGAGCACCCAAGTGGCATTGGGCAGATCATAGGCAACGCCCCAATTGAGGCCGTAGCTATTGTGCGCAAAGTATGGATTGCCTATGATGCCCACAGTAAAACACACAGACACCTGCACACACATACACATACACAGAAAGTGAAAAAGCTTAAGCGTTTTTATTGTGGGCGTGGCAACACCTACCGTAAACGAGCTGCCTTCGGGAAAGCTGAGATAGCGCTTGGGTCGACTTAATATGCGCGCAGCTGTGACATTTGCTGCTGGTTCCATCAAAGTGGGCGATAAATCATGATAGCTGGCTATAGCTGTGGTGGTGGCCCAACAATCGTAAATCAAAAGCGTTACGAGTATTAAGCAATAATTAAACACGGCAACTCGCGCGTAATGCATGTTGCAACACACTCGCTGATGTGCTGAATGCAACTGCCACAACAAAAAGGCCACACGCGCTGCCAGTTTACTCAAACAGACAACAGACAACAGTCATTCGCACGTCATGCTTAAATTGCAGCATGCAACATGCCACACATATGCGCGAACTTGCAACGGCAGCTTAATTGAAATTTGACTGCGCGCCAGCCAGTCAAACTTGAAGCGTCAACATTGTTGTCAGCCAGCGCAACTGACTGGTCTTAAAGTCGTTCAAACATGGCTATGTCTGTATACATTTGATGCGCACTGTATATAGCAAATGTCAGTTGGCGTATATATTGGCCATGTCAATGGCTGGCAACAAGCAAACAAACAAACAACTTCATTAACCCCATAGGGCCAAGACGAACAGACAGCCAGCCAGCCAGCCAGCAGTTGCAACTAACAGTTAGCTGTCTCTGTGTATGTGTGTGGCATGGCGTGTGTGCGGCATTAGCTGACCTATTAGAGGCAAAACGCTCGTAAAGCAAAGCGGCAAAAGTCAATAGCAACAACAAAAAGAACAGAGCCAACAAAATTGGCAGGCATCAATTGTGTAAGCGCTAAGCAAAGCAGACAATCGACAACGACGTACACGCAACGCATCGATATCGTAACGTAACGTAACTTAACGTAACGCTTAGCACGTGAATAGCTCGAACAAAATAGGGTCAACTTGGAGCACTAAGCCGCAAACTTAAAGTCCCAACAGCTGTCAAGCACTTGAAGTTTTTGCGCACTTGAATTAATCTGAACTTCAACTATAGCTGCTGGCATTTGATAAGAGCTGGCCACAGTTAATGCTTGGCCATGTATTTTATATGCACACACACACATATATATATATATAACATATATATCAGCTCCAATTATTGTACATTTCGTTATGCATTTTTCGTGTTTTGTCGTATTTTCATTTAGCCTGCGCCCAATGTTGTTAAAGTTCTCTGCGCCAGCAGCAAAAGTCTTTTTTCGGATATTAAACTATTTCCGAAGCGTAGCAAAAAAGCCAATTTAAATGCTAATATAAAATACCAACATTTTATTATTATGCCAGCCGCACGCAGCCAGCTACACACACTACAGACAGCGTCAGCATGAGCGAGACAGACACACGCACAATTTGTGTGGTGTTAGCGGTGGCGTATACTTGTTGTTGGGGCCATAGTGCAAGGCGGCAAGTGTAAGAGACCAGGCAAACACTTGAGCTGTGAAAGTCGTCTTCGTTTTGCCCAACACACACACACACACACACATAGTATGTGTGTGTATTAAGCCAAGTGCCTGTGCTGATTTTGGCAACACATATACATAAACTCAGCCAGCTGCTCTTGAGGTATGAGTCAGTGGCAGGCCAAGTGCCATTGAAGTGCTCGTCTCTTAGATGACTTTATACAAATGCCAAAACTGAAACGTTTTTGCAGCTATAGACTGACTTTAAGGTACGCTATAAATTGTATATAGGTTGCTAATTTAGTTATAGTAAAACTTGAAATTTAAATACGTAAGTCTTAAAGTATTTGCTTATGCTAAAATATTAACTTATATTTTAAATATATTAAGCACAAATCTGACTAAAATGTATTATATTCAAATATGTATTAATCTCGAATAATTCAGCAGTTTTTCTTGATTATTTGCAAACTTAATCAATTAGTAATGCAAAATATTTAAACTGTTCAGCTATGATACGATAAATGACTCATACTTGCTAAGTTATAGTAAATTGAATTTAAAATTTATAATATATCTATATTAGCATTAGTTTGCAGCAAAATCTATGTATCTCTAACTAGAATAGTTCATTATTACTTACTATGCTTTGAACTTCTGTCTAATTAGCTTGGCAACTTAATGCTCTTTGATTGCTAATTCCTCAACTATGCCTTGCTGCTCTATATTCCACTCCATGCTATTCTCTTATATACTCTTCGCTCTATACTCAATTGTAATTTGAATTTGCTTGTGCTGCATTAGCATGTGTAATCCGTTTGTTAAAGACTTAGGCTTGCCTATCAGCAGCCTATGATTGTGTTTGTTGTGTTTGTGTGTTTGGGGCACGAAAAATAGCTCAACATATTAACAAGTTGACTGGCATCAATACATCAATAATACGCTTGAAATGCTTGCGAACTTTTGGTCTCACCTGTCCATCATTGTCTCCAGATTGCCATAGAGATCACGGCGATGTCTGCGCTTGATTTTGGCAAGTGCTGAGAACGGTCGCTTTATGTTCCAGCCATGGGCATTGTGCAGCACCCATGTGATGTTTGGCAAATCGTAGGCAATGCCCCAATTGAGACCAAAACTCAGATACAACAGATGGGGATTGCCCACAACGCCGGTGGTTAGACAAAGAGCAGCCTGCAAAAAGTTTTTGTTGTTGGTCAGGGCTGAGCTGTGTAGTGACTGCTCTTGACTTACAGATGCTGATGAGCCCAAGGGAAAGGCCACAAAGCGTTTGCCCCTGGACAGTTTACGCGGCGACAAAGGCAGCGTCACATTCTGGAGCGCGGCTTGCGGTTGTGTGGCTTGCAACTCAAGCTGCTGTGGCATATGCAACGCTGCGGCTTCGATTTTCTGCGCATATTGAGTGCGTATTAGCAGCAGCAGCCACGTGAGCGCTACCAAAGGCAACCAGCTATGATACATCTTATGTTGTCAACTTCAACTTTGTTTATGCTGTCTGAAGCGCCAAAGCTTAGCAGCAAGCGCAGCTGCTAATTGAATTAGTTTGTCTACAACGGGTTTTTGTTTCTAAATGCCAATTAAAAGCAAATGATTTGAATCAACAGCGCAGCTGACACGAATTGAAGCAGCACGTTCGCTTTGCTTTTGGGTCAACTAAAAGCTGCAACACAGCAGTTGCTGCTAGTTCATCAACAGCTGTGGCACAACATGAAGCTGCTGCTGCTGCTGCTGCTCTGCCTCAGCTTGGCTGCTGCTGCCAACAATAACAGCTACAGTTATCTGCGTGAGAAGCCGTTGCAGCTGTTGCAAAGACAGAAGCGCTGGCTTACCTTTGATCTGGGCTCATCCATCACGGTAAGTCCTGAGCGCGCATATGACTTTAAGCTTTCGTCTCTCACTTGCAATTTGCCAAACAGTTGACGGCCAACTGTGCGAAGGCGTTGCTAGACACCAGACCACGTGGCTTATTGCTGCTGGGCGAGTTTACCTCCGTTTATGCCATGCCAGGCGCTATAGAGGATTGGTTTCCAAGACGTAAACCCAAAAAGCCGTTTCCACCACCGCCACCACCACCGCCGCCGCCGCCTCCTCCACCCGCCATGCTGCCACTAAGTAGCGCTGATCCAGCACAGCCTTTTTACATAGCATATCCCCAGCTACAGCCACAGTCCACGCCCACAGTGCTGGCTGCCAATTCGCAGGGCTGTCCTGCTTCCCAGCTGGTCAGGCATGCAAATGGCAACTACTATTGTCAGCCCACAACGCAGTTGCGTCGACTGCGCCGCCATTTGCAGCAGAGTGGCGCTCAGTTGCTGCCACAGCCGCTTGGACCAGATGGCATGCTGTTCGATATACTCACCATGCTCGCCGAACTGTAAGTTGTGCAAGTTGCAAATGCCGCTTAAACCAGCCAGCTTATACCTTGATATGCGTTCTTATATTTCCATTTTTCTTTCATTTTTATTTTTTTTTTTGTGGCAGGCATCGGTATCAAGCACGTTACTGCATCATGCGTACGCTCTGCGAGTCGCGCCATCTGTTGTCGCCGCCGGGCACTACGCTCTTCCATGATATCTTTCGCATTCTGCTGCGCTATGTGCATCCGGAGATTGCACAAAAGTCTGCATACTTCAAAGCCTTCACCGCCGGCCACTCGCTGCCTGAGTGCGCTCAGCTCTATGGCGCACATTGTCCCCAAAGCTTTTTGCTTCACTTTACGCAACACTTTTTAGGCAATAAACAGCATAAAGCTAAAGCGTGATAAATTTTTAGCACTTTATTTTAATTTTTCGTAATTTTAAATGCTACAGCCAAATGGACAAAGTTACATTGACTTTTAGGCTCGCATTGTTCGCAAAATTTAACCTCTGCCCACAAACATATCTGACCATAAATTTGTAGCACAAAAAACTATTGTACAAACGTGTAAATGCATTGCAACAGTTTGTGTCTCTGTGTGTGTGTGTGGAATTTTATTATGTGTGATGCCAAAAAATGCAATTGCATTTAAGCAAATACGCGAACACAACTGACATATTTATTGATAAATGCACAAACTATATATATATTGTAAATGAAATAAATAAATATTTCATTTTTTAATATATTGCAGTGGATAAAATTAAAAAGAGTAATTTGGAGTTGCGTTACAATTTGTTGAAGTTGGAGTCCCATAGCAAACGTAAATATAAATAGTTTTATGCTGCTGTAATGTTTTTTATTATTGTCACAAGTAGCCAAAAGAAACAGTTCGCAGACTAGTTAAAGCATATTTGTTGATTTAGCATTTTTTCGAGAATTTTTACATAATTTTTAGTAGTTTCATTTGCTTAGAAGATTCTGGCAGCACTGATTGGCGGCTCTCTTTGACTTTTGTATGTGCGCATGTGTAAAAGCAGCTAAGCAGCTGAGCTCATGCAGCTCTTGCTATCTTTGTCTGGCTTGCCAAAGTCGGCTGCCATGCATTTTTTAATTCGCTCAGTGCGCTTCGACTGTTGAGAGCGTAAGAACCAAGATGGCGGCGCTGCCTTAAATTGCAGTGGCCGCTCTTTTTGACTTTTGTATGTGCGCATGTGTAAAAGCAGATCAGCAGCTGAGCACACACTCTTGCTATCTTTGTCTTGCGTGCTTTGCTATTGATATTGAAATAAACGCACCAATTAAATGCAGCCATTTATTCATTTGAGTTACAACATATTTAACTGCTTTGAATTCCCTTTTATTTATTGATTTTTATCAATTGAAAGTGTATTTCTTAGTCGGCTGCATGTAAGCGCTGCTTTAAGCTTATATGAAATTTTTATTATCGTATGCAAAGTTTGTTATTGTTTTGCTTTTGTGTGTGCGTTTAATTTAAATAGTGCACAGAATATTTGCATAGCACAGTGAACTCTTGTTTGCATTGTTGTTAAACAAAAAAAGAAGCAGCAGCAGCGTGGGGGGTTAATGCTGTAGCTGTTAAGCGCCAGTTGACAGACAGCTGCTAATCAGTGCAGTCAACAGCTCTGAGCACTTGAGTTAATTGGCCGCTAAAGAGGTTAACATAGCATATGGCGGGTTTTAGTCGCGTATTGAACGCGTTGCTGTACAAATGATGCGCTTACAACAGTTAAGCCTTGGCTCGCTAGCGCTGCTCGCTCTCCAGCTGGCGCTGCTACCAATAGCAACGAGCAACATGACAACAACAACAACAAGTGGAGCTGGCATTGTGGAAAAGGTGCACAGTCGTCAGAAACGTTATCTGGCATTTCCGGATGGCTCGTCGGTATCGGTGTGAGTTGTGTGCGTTGTGTTTTGTGCTTTGGGTTCTAACAATGGCAATGGCAATAAAATTCTTTTGACAGGCGGCGATTTGTTTGACCGTCGGCATGCTGGGCAATCCGAATGTGAACTTTATCAGCTGGGCCGTCAACTGGGGTGTTGCCTACAATTTGCCGAATCACAATTGGGTCATACAGCATGCGCATGGCTTTGCCGCCAATCTAACCAAGCCCATGATACAGCGACGCTCACGTCGCAGCTTCTACAACGAACTGCAAACGGCGATAGATCAGTGAGTAAAGCGTTTTAACTTAAATACGTTTGACTAACTCGTAAGTTTTTGTTTAGCATGGGCTTCAATGGACGCGACTGTGTGGCACGTGCGCTCTGCGAGAGCGCCAAGTATTTGCAAACTCCAGGACGACGTGGCAACATGCTGGAGCAGCTGGTGCGCACTGTATTCAGTTTGCCCACAGCGCCAGTGGCAGCGCATGAGCCGGCGTCGCATCATGAATACGATTCTATATATCGCCGTTCCAAGCGTGAGCTGCGTGACTGCCATGAGCTCTATGCAGGCTGTCAGTTCTCCTTGTTAGCCTTGGGATTGGGACACTATGCAGCGGCGCCCGCTCAGTTCAATAAACATCATTTTATGTAGCCATAATAAAATTATTCATAAGACAAATAGTTAAATCAAATAAATGCAAAACATGCATGCATAATTTTAATTAACTTTAACCCCAATACAATTAAAACAATTCACATTGTTGCATTTTTTTTTAAAACAAATTATTTTCATTCTTCTTTATTTAATAACGCGTAACATTTATTTATATAGTAATTGTTTTTTTTTTTTTGCTTTTATTTGCTTTTCATTTATTATGCTTATTTTTTTTTGTTTGTTTGTCATTTCGTTTATGTTTTATAAATTGTTGTTGCATGTTTGTTAAATTGTTATGCAGTTGCAAATGTTGCTTGCATTTTTAATGTTGTTCTTTTAATTTTCAATGTTTCTTAGTTTCTTAGAGCTGCAATGGTATTTTTTATAATTTGTTTGCAAATGCAAAGTTTACGTTTATATGCGTACATAATTTATTTATGTTTATGCTTTTGTTTTTTTGTTGTATTTTTAAACTATTAATGATTTGTTTGCGGTATTAGTTTTAATGCATAGTTTTTGTCGTTTAGTGTAATTGCAATTTAATTATGCATATTAGTTAATATGTTTGCTGTTGCTGTTGTTGTTGCTGTTTGTTTTGTTGTTATTGTTGCCTAAAAGATTTGTTTGTTTTTTTTTTTGTTATACTCGTATATGCCATGTATGTATATAGTATTTACTTTAAATTTGTTTATGTGAAATGTAAATGCAACATATTTAGTTTTAAAAATTTATTACTCGTTTGACATTTACGTTTGCTTTTAAATATTTATGCGCAATTTATTCTTTAAGTGTATGTGTGTGTGTGTTTTGTTTTGTATGTGTGTTTCAATTAAAGTCTAGAACTTAAGCCTAACATTTGTTGTTGTGTAAGTTTAGTGGAAATTATGTTACATACATTGCCTATAGTTAGCGCTTAAATTAATGTTTTTTTATTTATTTTTAACTAAATTTGTAATTTAGTTAAAAGTTCGATTTTTAGTTTTTAATGCAAAACTTACACTTTAATTTATATTTAGTTAGCGCAACATATGTCTAACTACAATTGTTAGTTTAATATTATTATTATTTTTTTTGTATTTTTTAATATATTGTTGAGCAAATATATGTTAGTTTTTTAGCCTGCACTTTGGCATGTTTTTTTTATTTAACTTTAATTTTGTGGTGTTGTTTTCCCCAGTGAGTTGCAAGAATCATTTTTGTTGTTGTTCGTTTTTTTTTTTTTTTTGATTGAGTTTGACTAAGTTAAAAATGCTCTTGCTAAACTTTAATTTAATTATGTTTTTTTTACGCATAGTTTGTTGTAATCATAAATTACGTTAAGTTAATTTGCATGGAAAATTATTGTTGTTGTTTGCGTTTTTCTTTTTTGTTGTTGTAAAATTTACACTGGCATGCAACAAAAGCGCTTAAGAACTAACGGCACCCTAAGACTTACACACAAATATAGATGCAATTTAAAATTATAAATTATACACAATTTGATTTTAGCACACAAATACATACATAACTACAATACATACAAATTAATATGCTAGACTTTAAAACGATTTAGCGCTGCTAATTTATTTTTTATACAATAAACTATGAATAAATAATTCATAGTGCTGCTGCTCTGCTGTCTGTCTGATGTATGTGTGTGTGTGTGTGTGTGTTTGGTTAGTGCTGTATTTTAAACACAATTAGCTAAAATTTATTATATACAACAGAGAAACTGCTTGATACTAACTAACTAGCTGAAATATTAAATTATAATTGAATGCAAACTAAAATTAGTTGAAACAGCCTCTTAAAGCCTAAAAATTTGTTGGGAAATATTTTACAATAGCTGTGTATATATTAAATACTATGCTGTGAAATTTTGTTTGATTTCAAAAATTTGTTTGTTGCTTAAAATTCAAATTCGTTTAATTGCATTTGTTACTGTTTTGCTTGATTGCTGCTGCTGTGTGGCATGAACTTTGTGGCATGATGATGCTGATGAATTCGTTGCATGTGATGAATGTGCATTTGAAACCTTTATTAACATTGAACATTGTTGTTGTTGTTGTTGTTGTATTTTTGATTGGCAACTCGAAGCAAAGTGTGCAGTAGTCTAAAGGCTTTAGCTACATATATAGTACGATTATATACAAGACTATAATAGGCTGTTAAATTGAGGATTGAACTGATGCGGAAAGGGGTGTGAAGGGGGTTGCTGCTATTGTCAGGTACTTTAACTGTTTTTTGCATTTGAAGTAAATTAAAAGTAAAACAAATTATAAATGAAGTTTAAGCTTGAAACTTGGCCAAATGAGTTGCCGTGCTGTGTATGTGTGCGCATGTGTATGTGTGTGTGTGTGTAAGCTATTGATTTTATATTTTTTTTTTGCCAGTTGCGCTTCCAATTACATTTTTGTTTGCTGGCATTTGCAAATACGCAGACTTGATTTCATTTTTTGTGTGTTTTTTAGCTACAAAAGACGACCTTTGATTGGAAGACATCCGATTTTATGTTTTGTTTTTGTTGAATCTCAGGGTCAAGCCGCATTACATTTATCTTTAACTATATATATTTACTTTTGTTTATAACTAACTGTTAATTGTAAGTGCTAAAAGGGTAGCTGCAAAAATTCTGCGTATATTTTATTTTTTGCTTGTTTTTCTTTTCTCTCTTGACTAAAATGAAACACTTTGTGGTTGTGTGTGTGAAATGAGCCAAAGTAGTTAATACCTGGTGCTTGTAAATTAATATTTCGTTGTTCGTTCATAACTGTACTATTGTTAAATGTGTGCAAACTAGTGCTAGACTATAGAATAACGGTGTATTTGTAAGCTATGTTGTCTCTTTTTATTTTTGCTTGCTGGCAGGGTTAGTGTGTGTGGGTTATACTTATAACTGTGTGTGTGTGTGAATGTCTAAGCTTTTATACATTTAAATTTATTGTTAAATACTATTAGTAGTGGCTAAACTTAACCACAATGTTAACTTCAAGCCCCGTTTTGCAATTTTCTTTGTAGGAAACTGTGACAACTTGTATAAGTTTGTCGCCTAAGTCTCGCTTACACATACATATATATCGATTGGCAATCTTACATAGCTAACACACACACACACACATACACACGCGCACGCATTATATATATTTATTGATTACTTATATATGTTTGCATTTATATTTAATTTATGTTTTTTTCTCCTTTGTCTTATTTGTGGCAGTATTTAAATTACATTCATTTTTTGTTTAACAAACTTTTATGCATTTATATTATATTAATTTTTACATTAAGCACACTAAACATTTAGCTATTGTTAAACAAATGAAAACGCAAAGGCAAAAATTTACAGCTTAACAACTGCTGTTGCTTGTGTGTGTGTGTGTCGTTGTGTGTGTGTATGTGTGACTTAATTAACTTAAGCTTTTAATTAATTAATTATTAATTAGTGCAAATGAGCTGTACAATTGATGAAAATATTTGAATTCTTTGAAACGACGACTGACTGACTGATTGATTGATTGATTGCTTGCTTGCATGTGTGCAGTGTGTGTGTATGTGTGTGTTTGTGTAGGTGAGCGCACACACATGCCAGCCTGTTCGTTTATAACCTAAAAACACAACCAATGAGAGCATATACACCTTCCTATGTATTTTGTTGACTCTTAATCGAATTTCGTCTTCGAAATCTTCGATTTGTTTAAACTTTAGCATATTTATGTTGCGTCACTGCACTTTGTTTATAATTATAATTTGTTTAAATTTACGTTCTATGTACTCGTATAGTTTTTGCTTTTGCTTTAGCGTGTCGATTTTCCCAAGTGAAACAATTTACAAAAACATTTTTTTGTTGTTTTTTTTTTGTTGAAAATTGTTTATGTTAATTCAACATTTATTAGTTTAGTTGGCTGTACATGTTTTTAGATTAGTTTATTCACAGAAAAGTTGCGCCTTTTACTTGTCATTTTATTTATTTATATTATAATAAAAGCTGTTAATTTTTTATTTGTTGGTTGATTGTCTAAAACTATAACAAAATGTTGTTAAGCATGAAGTATAAATATATTTGAATAAATTGCGCTAAGCTAAATGAGCCGAATGAGTGCAGCTGTTGCAAGTCCTTTGGCCGCCCCAAGGACGCAAGTTGCAAGCCCAAAGCTATGCAGACGGGTATGCCCGACTAGCAGTATACACTGTACTTTTCAATTTTCACAGCAAACTAAATATAAAGTACAGCATACAATTTATTTAAGCTAAGTTAAAAAAATAAACAAGCAAAGCTAACTATATACACAATAATTATTATAAATTAGTAACGCTAGGACTTTAACTGGCACTGATGAAATATATAATATATACATAATGTGAAACCTGCTCAAACTGAATTAATGCTGTGCAAAATGATTTAAAGCTTTAAATTTAAATTTACAATTTGTTATAATTTAAATAAAGTTTGTTTTTGATTTATTTAATTTTGAAACAGTTGCAATTGTTGATGTGTAATACTATTGTTATACACATATATATTGTGTATATATATTTCAGACTTTTTTCATTATGTGTTCTTTTTTGTTATAACGGAAATCGAGACAGTGTGTGTTTTGCATTTTTAATTAATTGTTTTATTCATCAATTGTATTTTTTTGTGTTTTTGTTTTTTTAATTTTATAAGCTCAGTTGAATACTTTGAATATTTAATGTAATTAGTTTAATGTACAATTATCATATTTAAGTATGCGTTTAATGTGTGTGTATGTGTGTGTTTGTGTTATTAAATGCTTAGCAATGTTTAATGTATTATTTATAAATTGTTTTTACGCGCTTTTGTTTATATCTATAACATTTAGATTACATTTAGTTTAATAGCTAAGTATTTAAAAAATGTTAACTGTTGATTTTTTATGCACTTTACATTTAAGTACACCGATTCAGGTGTTTGCTATTTACTTGCCCCCAAACAATCCGCTGCTCAATTAGCTTATTTAATATTTAATTGCTTTCATGTGTGTGTGTGTGTGTGATGTGTGTGTGTGATTGCAAATTTGTAGCATTTTTGGGTGTGATATCAAATGCATAAAAATAAAATAAATTAAATGACAGCAAAATGTTGTAAATAAGCTTAGAGCAATTAAGAATTTAGCAGCTTATGCTAAGCAATTGACTAACTGATTGCTATAAAGTCAAGACTTTTAACTAATTGCTGCTGCATTGTTAGCAAATTCCGTAAGCTTATGCACACACATGCTGCATTTAACTGCTGTATGTGTGTGTGTGTGTGTGTGTCTGTTGCAATGCCACTTTTGTTGGCAAAACTATTTTAATTAATTCACATTCACAATTGCTGCTTGTTGCTGCATATTTTCGATTAGGAATTTTAATTAAACTTTTGCCACTTCTCAAGCCGACAACAAAAAAAAAACACAACGCAAAGTTGCAGCAACAACAATTATAAACAGCACAACAGCTTGACAACTCTGCAACTGAGTTGTCGCGACATTTGTTAGTTTTTCTTCTCTTTTTTTTTTGGGTGTTTTTACTAATTTCGCTTGTTTTCATTTATAATTTTTGTTTGCTTACATTGCGAACGTTTTTGTGTGCTTGTTTTATTAACATACAGTAGCACACACACACATATGCAAACAACATTCCACACTTAATTTGCCTGCATGCCTGTGTGCAACGCCCTGAAGCATGCAACAGAATATACAAAGTACATAGCGCTGCTTAAGCTTGAATACGCAGCAGTTAAGCTAAAAAGTTAATTATGTAAAACAAATAGTTGGCAAAACTTATATAAAACATATTTTGCAATTTTAATAGCACTAAACTCAGTTGCTTTTTATTCAATAACAAATAAATAAATGCAGTCAAACAAAGAATAAATTTAACAAATTGTCATTTTGAAGCTGTCAAATTTGCAATGTTTTACTGCTGTTTATTTTGTTGTTTGTTGTTAGTGTAATATTTACGTATTTGTTTGTGTGTTGTAGTTGGCGTTAACTGCTTTTAATTTATATACTTACTTACATGTAATTTGTTAAGTAAATATGAATTCTTGTATAGAATTGTGTCTAAAGTGCAATGCGCCAAGTTTCGCCTGTTGTTGGCTACTACTTTAGCTTGTTGTTATAAACTAATATTAATTTTAGATATTTGGTTTTGTGGCTTAAAAATTTATTATACTCGTTACACTAATTTATGCAAGCATTTTAGTCATTGCTAAAAACCAGCGTATGTTTCTTTTTGGTTGTGAATTTAATTCTAATGCAAAATGTTTTTTGTGTTATTAACATTTGCTGCTAAAATATGCACAAATAATTATGAAATAATTAAAATTGCTTACGCTACACACGCACACTGTGAACACATGCAGTCATTTGTTTAACTATTTTACATTTAAAATGTCATTTTAAAACATTTATTTGGAATTTTTTGTGTGGTGAGAAACGTTTTTTTTTTTTTGTTAGAACTAAAAAATCAACAAGGAACTTTTTGGCGCTCGAAAAATACAATACAAATTACAAAAATGTTCATTTGTTTTGCTTTGTTACTTTACAACACTGTTTGTCATTTTATGCAACACTGCACAACCTCCAAACTTATGTACTAAACTTGCTGCTCAGCTTGAGCTGCAGCTGACTGAAATTTGTTCGCATACTGTCGCGTTTACCAACACTAGTTTACATACATTTTGATCAACTGCTCCAAAAACTTGACGCGACATTTACTTTGAGTTTGTAAGAAATTTCGCAATGTTCGCTTCGCACGCATTTCACATTGGGCTCCATGAGTTAGTGTTGTTAACAACACTGCTGTTGCTGCTGCTGTTGGTGGCGGCGGCTGTTAGACTACTCATGGCATGGCTCAGTGTGTATTATCCACGATCATCGTCGCGTGCGGCGAACAGGGTTCGCAACGAGCTGATGATTAAATTCCACCAGCCAGCTGCGAACCCAAGCGGACGCTATAAGGTGTTCTCACTGCCCATCTTGAGCAGCTCGAATTTCTTTTTGGCAATTTTCGAATAGAGTATGTCAATCGGCTGCGATTGGTCGTACAGACTGGGGGCTTGCAATATAATTAGCGCTGTGCCGACCACGCAAGCGATTGCGAAAATCCAAAGAAACAAGCGATCCAATACCATGGCCACATATTTCCAATCCTCCTCCACCTAATATACAAACAAAATTAAACCAAAAAATAAATACACTTTTAGTTAAATTGCTTTTGCTATATACTATATATGATATTAAATATATAGTAGTTGGCTCGCCTGTCGTTTGCTAAAATTGAAAGCAAATAGAACGTGCATTGCTCTCCCCCCCCCCACCACAATGATTGGCAGCACAGAATTGCGTTTTCCGTTTGCCCTGCTGCTAACCATTTGGAGCACACAAACAACTCAATCACTCAGCGCCAATTCCTAGCGCAACGTGACGCTGCCACTAGCCTAACTGACGCTGAACTGCAAACCCAACCCCAACCCCAACTGCTCGCTTTTGTAGCCATTTACAAGTTTTGATTGCAGCCAATGCAAGCACAACGTGTTGGCAGTGAAGTCTGCGGGTTACGCTGGCATTGGAATTGGATTTGTGTGGTGGCTCATGTAGCGCTTTGATTGCAATGCATTTCCCATTTGCTTATGCTTCAAATTGAAAGGTTTGCTTTTAAACTAATTACAAACATGTTGAATGTTGTACTTACGCTTTCGAATTTATCTTTGTTTTTCACATGCTGCGCTATGAAGCGCGAGCCCTCAATGGTCTTCTCCATTTCACGCGCATAGGGACGCTCGAACGTGGGACTCAGATCAGCAGCAGCAGCGGCGGCGGCGGCGGCAGCAGCAGCAGCGGCAGCGGCATGCGCAGCAGCTGGACAACAGCCCGGACTTATGTCGCCATTCAGAGCTGATGCACTGAACAGATCATCGTCGGCGCCTGGCAGTGGCAGTGAGGAGGGCAGCGGCGGATCACTGAAGCAATGCGCTGCAATGCCGCCCGCTGCTGCCAAATCGAAGCGATGCGAAGCGGGCAGCACTGTACACAAAGAGAGAGAGAGCAAATAGAAAAGGCAAATGAGTATGAACTGTAACTACATTAGTTAAATCAAATTGTAAGCAATTTTGCAGCACTTTTCAATGTTGTTTTATTTTGCTTTGCGCAAAATGCAATTTGTAAGTTTTACTGCTGCTGCAGTCCTTGTTTTTACAATGTGCTTAAGGAACAAAAGGCAGCACGAAACAAAGAGAGAGAGAGAGAGAGCGAAAACTCACTGCTTTATATTTATTTTTGCGCAACTACGAGTTGCAGTTTCATTAATTTGCTGCTTGGCCTTAACTGTAATTCAATTGCATTCGTCAGCTGTTGAGTGGTTTTATGTGTCGTATACTTAATATTAAGTGGCAGGCGCCAACTTAAAGCAGCTGTCAGCTTACATTCAACTTGGAGTTGAGTTCGCTCATTCATTTGCAACTAATTAAAAATGTGTAGCATACTTTGCTGCACTCCAAGTTGCAGGCAGCTGTCAATGTTTCGACAAAAGCAATTTAGAGCGTGCGCCGCAACAAAACAAGCAAACAAGCAAGCCAGCAACTTATGCAAGTTTGTTTTGCACGCCACTTAATTGCCATAAATTATTTGCATAGACTGAACTTGGCCCCACAATGCACAGCGCGCGCAGTGCGAAATTATTAACTTGCGCGCATAAATTCTGAGAAAAAGTTTGCCACGCTTTGTTGTGGGCTAAGTATTTCGTTTCGAGTGCAACTCACCTGGTATGCCATAGTCGCCGCTAAAACGCTTCGTATCGTAGTTAACGAACTTGTCCACATCCGGCGGCAAATGGAACACGTCCGTTAGCACCTCGGGCTGTTCCTCTTCGGCTTCCTCCTTTTTGGGTCGCTCAATGCAAAGCAACTTGGGCAGTATTTTGATAAACACACGCTGCACCCAAGGCGCCATGCGATGTGTTACAGGCGATCTAACAAATTACCAAAAATTAGCTAAGAAATTTTATTTATTGCAGTGTAGCTTACCTGAAGTTCACATTGAGCACAGCAATTGTGACCACAACGGAGAGCGTAACTAGCATCATGGTAAATAGCAAATATTTGCCCAGCAGCGGCACTGTCAACGATGTCGGCGGTATAATCTCGGCCAGCAGCAGAAAAAACACAGTCAACGACAGCAGGATGCTAATACACAGCGAGATCTTTTCACCCGAGTCACTGGGCAGATAGAACACCAAGACGGACAGAAACGAGATTCCCACACAGGGAATAATCAGATTGACGGTGTAGAAAAGCGTTTTGCGCCGCAGCGTTAAATTGAATACAATATCCAGATACGGCTCCTCACAGCAGCTGTAGAACTTCTCATTGCGCACTGCGGGCACGCGCATTATGTCCCACTCCACCGAGATGTAGTAGTCCTGCAGATCAATGCCCACTTCTATGTTATCCGAATCGGCCGTTTGCTTCAAGTGCCGCAAGTCAACCTGTTGGGCAAGAAGAGCGTAGAGAGTTGGGTTACTAAAGTTGCTGAGCGAGAAATGAAAGATTATTGCTGTCAAACTCATTGCAGCAAACATTTTAGTGCTGTCTTTTAACTACTGCTACAATGCGTATACTTGATATTGCCTAATACTTTCTATTTATAAAGTACGACTCTTGAGTAAAGCCTGATTGGGTTTTTGGGTTTGTTTTCCCCAATCCTTGCAACTAATTTTGGGTCTGTTTAAGACTCCCAATCTATAAGTTTATCAAATTTAAAAACAATAACTTAATTTTTAAATACTTTTAAATTTAATTTGAAAAATATATTTAGTAATCTTTTTCTTGTATCGTCGACTGATCATAGTTGTCAGCAAAACAATAAATAAATGAATAAATAACGTCGCAGCCGTCAAGTGCATAAATCTTAAAGTTGCTAAAAGTTGTTAAGTTGATAAAGTTGAAGTTGCTAAAAGTTGTTTATTTAAGCGATACGCTAGTTCTTTTTTGATATTCATTTAAATTACTCGCATTACTTTATATTATATTATATTATTGCTTAAGCTAATGAATCTTATATATGTAAGATTTATTGTGTATATTAAATCATAAAATTATAAGTAACGTGTATTTAATAATGAAAAGATAGGTTGATATTCAATATGTAAACTTAAACAAATTTTGTTGACTCTAAACTAACAACTTAACAAGTTATTACTTGTAGTGCAACTTTAAACAACTTCACGGCTTCCACTTTCAGTCAAGAGTGATAATGCGCTGTCATTCTTGGTGGTGGTCAGTTAGTCGATAGTAGGGCTGTCACACATCGTTAGTGATCCAGTGTTGCTCTACTACATATAAGCCGTGATAAGTTGTTGCTAAACATTCTTAGTTTATATTTTAATATCTTTATACTTAGAGCTTAGATCAAAGTAAGCTAATGCTTATTTAAAATAGAAGCAAGTCCGAAAGTCTAGAAGCAACAACAAACAGCAGTTGAAACACAGTTGAATAATAAACACAATTTAATTTAGTGCACAATGGATAGCAAACCTCAGCTGCCATCTAAGCGCGTACGCCTGACTGTGCCACAAGCTGAGGCAAGCAGCTCATCCCAAGTGCAGCCAGCGAAAAGCGACACCTGGATGTTGCTGCAGTCAATGCAAGATCGCTTAGAACGTCAAGCCAAGCCGCTTAAGCTGCGAGAATTGGTGCTGATGCAAATGCTGCAGGAGCAAAAGCAAACAGAGCTGTGCGGCTTGGCAGAGCAGCAGCGTCAGCTGCAGTTCCAGGAGCGTCAGCTGCAGCTTGAGAAGTCACAGGAGCTGCGCAAGGAGCGCATATTGAAGGCAACCATTGCAATGATTAAAGAAGCGCTGGCTAACAGCACAGAGTGCGACATTTGCAATGAAAACTGGACCAAGTCGGGTGCACATTGCATTGCCTACTTGCCATGTGGCCATTTGTTTGGCTTGAGTTGTTTGATCGAATGTCTGCAAAGATTTGCGCATTGTCCCAATTGCAGAAGTCCAAGTTGTATAAATGATATAGCTACGGTTAGTGCGGATGTTTTCAATAAACAAAATACAATAGCCACACAAGCAAATGCAGTTAAAGCAGAAGATAAATAATAAATTTAGTTGGTAACGCTCGCTCGCTTAAGTGCATGCATCTAATTAAATTTGAAGACTAATTGTTAGTCAAACTAATACTGCACAGTCAATAAATGAAACTAGTTTTATTTTAATTTTAAGTTAATATAAAAAACAACAATTTTACATTTTCAAATCAATTAATTTGTAATTAAGTCTGTGAGCAAACAACTTTCTTTACTTTGCATAGCATATATCAAGTATACGCGCTGTGGCATTAATAAAATGCATAAAGCGCCTAACAGCAAAGCGCAGCTTGTAGTTAAATACCCTTATTAGCCTTAATTTAAGTTTAATTTAGTACAATAGTTTAAGCAACAGCTGTGCTTAAATCAATACACTTTGATTTGTTACCGCCTGCCGCAATGAATTAAACTGCGACAATATCAAATCACACACACACACACACATTCTGACAAATTTTTGACAATCGTCAATTGTGCAAGACATTGGCAAACGCGACGCTTGTTGCTACGCTCAATTCATTCGTGACAAGGGGAAATGGTAATCGAGTTGCTACAGTTGCTGCCGCTGGAAATGGCAATGAAGATGAAGATGGTTGGCTGACTGGTTGGCTGCCTGGCTGCTGTGATAAGTTTGTCACACGTGCTCTTTTGGAAATGTGCAAATAAATGACATTTACGTTTTAACATTCATTTCAGTTTGCGTGTCGCTTCGAGTGTCTTGGCTTTATTTGTTGCGCTGTCATTGTTATGGCCGTTGGCTCATTTATTTTCGTTGACTTACATATGCTGATGGGCTTAACAGCAAATACAATTTTATTTGCAACTGATAATCTACGCATATTTATGTGCCGCAATCTATTTTTTTGTTTAATCAATTTGCAATTTAAAATTACTTCTTCGCCATTAAGCCACAGTTAAGGCCCAAAAGAAATCAAGCGGCAATAATTTTTTTTTTCATGTGTGTAAGGCCAAAATCAATGAAGCATGTGGCAACTTGCGATGCGTAAATTTGCCTTATTTGGCAAAAAAGTTAATGTATAAGTAAGTGTATAAAATTTTAAGTTGTGTGCAGTGGGACTTGAGCGACAGCGCAAGACGCTGTAAGCCAAAGAGATCGAACAAAATTTAGCTGCGTTCAGTTCAGGAATAAATAAACATTATGAAATCTACCATGAAACAATTTTCAAGCAAAGATATGTCAGATATACCTATGTTGTCCTCAGTTCGATAGAAAGTTTAGTTCAACTGCCTTAAAAGTCCGCTGAGCTGCTTTCATTACAGCGTCTCTGCAATTGCGTTGGCTGCTGCTTTGCTATTAGCAGCGCCATCTAGCGTTACGCTTTATTTATTTGCCGAATTTTTGTCAGTTTTATTCAATTTATTATTTACTGTGAACTTTAACATCGCTGGCTACTTATTTAATCTAAGCTACAGTTTGTTAAAGCTGTTTGCTTGACAAATGTGAGATTATAAAGAAAAAAGTGTTCAATAGGCGTGGATGGCTCATTAAACGCAGCTGCTGTCTATTATCTACACACACACACACACACACACACATGCAGCGTTCTTGTGATTTATCACTTGCTAGCGCACAAAACGTGTCGAGTATACAAAAAAATAAGCACATAACACACACACACACACACACACAATAAACATTAACAACAGTATTGAAATAAATATATAGCAGTCTCAAGCTCAAGCCACGCCCAAGCGCTGCGTATCCTTTATACGCCATAAAAAAAAGGCAAGTATATTGAATTGTGCGTATTTTGTTTTGCTCTAAAACATGTTTAAATGCTCATTAGCACTCATTGAATTACTTCAAAATTTTGTTTAATGCTTTTATAATCGACTTGAGCATTTGATTAGCAGTCAGTCAATCAGCAGCAGCAGCAGCAGCAACGGGAGCAACTTCAAGCCAAAATTGATTGATGGCTCGAGATTGACAGACAGATAGACAGTGAAAGTAACGTTAAGCACTTACCATGTAACCATCGTAGGTCCATGAGCCGAATTTCATGAAACATGTTTGCTCATCGAATGGAAAATATTCGACATCAATTTCACAAAAGGATTTATAAATGGCGGGCGGCTTCCAGACCACTTTGCCCGTGTGATGTAAAATTGCTTTTGTCATTATTGTCACTTCATAGTTGCCATCGGCGCTGTTATAGAAAAGAAATAAAGAGTTGAGTATGGCAAATGTTTAGCTTGTAATAACAACATTTAAATATAAAATACACACACACACACACGCGCATTACTTAAGCTTCAGCCACATTATCATTGCTGGCGGGGCATATTAACTTAACGCCATAAATCTCAGCATTCGCATTATATATTGTGTATAAACCCAGGCAGCGACTCCTTTGTCGCTCTCGCTCTTTCTTTTGAGCTCACATTTTCTATTCCCCGAGTGCTTTGGCTTTGTTTTCTTTAATTAAATGAATGTTGTTGACAACTTTATTATCAGCTGAACTTTGTGAACCCAACCCCACTCCTCGCTCTCTCGCTCAACATGACTGCGTCTGCTTTAGCCACTTTAATTCTATTATTGTGTATTACTGCGGCATTCAGCTGCTCTACATGCTACACACACACACACACATATTTTATTTGCGAGTCCTTTTTCAACTGTTTTAGTTTTTAGCACACAGCTGACGACAACTGCGTGAAAAATCAAAAGAAGTGAAATAAAATTTCATTATCTTTCATTAGATTTATAAAAATAGAAATGGCGTTCAGCACAAAAGTTTCTGTTTTTTTTTTGTCTCTCTGCTCTTGCCTGCGGATTGGCATCTCGTTTGGCTTCGGCTACAACTTTGCTACAAAGAAGTGCCACCAATGTGTGTGTGTGTGTGTGTGTGGCGCACAGATTAACGCGCTGATAGCCACAGCAGGCGCCGGCGGCCAGCAGCGAGCTAGCAAGGATATGCCGGCTGTGATACTCATACGCCGCGTTGTCTCAACACACACATATACATATATATTTGTGTGTGTTTGTGTGTGTCTCACCACACCCCACAGCATCACCGTGAAGATAATGGCTGCAATTGCGGTGACCCCCAGGCGTGGTTTTGGTTTTTCGGTTTGGTTATAAACTTTTCTGCGCTTTTGTCTCGCTCTCTCTCTTTTTTTTTTGTGTTTGGTGTCATTTTTTGCGCCCTTGCTCTGCGCTTTTTGCAAATGCCTTCGGCTATTTTAAATGGTTTTTAGCCATTAATGGCTTTACTGCTGCCGCTGCCGCTGTCGCTGCCGCTGTCGCTGCCGCTGCTGCTGCGCTTTTGTCGTTGTTGTAATAACATTTTAAAATGCTTTGCTTTTGGATTTGGACTTAGTGTGCGGCATTAGCTTTGTCTGTGGCACTGCCATTGCCTCATTGCCTCCAGCTCATTGCTAATGGACAATACACAGGGCGTTGGCCAAAGCCTAAAATGGGTGTGTGCACTGCTTAAATAACGCACTAATTTCCCAAACTACGCAATTGCTTAAATATATATTTTTCTTTAAATGAATTTGTAATTAGCTAGGCAAAATGTATTTTTAATTAGTTGCGCTAATTAAGTTGCTACAGCAAGGCGTAACTCAAATAAATTAAAATAATTAGTAAATAAAATGAAAATACTAAGCATAATTAAATGAAAGCCTAAAACTTTACATTAATTAATTTTATGTTTGAATATAAGGCAAATGCATGCGATATCAAAGTAGCGCTAGGCGGCTTTCTGTTTAACCGCGCCACGTCCACTCAGTGCAAACGATCGTCGTGAACTAAACTTGTCAGCAAATCGACAGCAGAGACGTCAAAGCGCGCGCGAGATCAGCGACGCACTCTCAATTAAACGAAGAAGAGCGAGAGACGCAGGCCGACTAGCTTCTGTAGCAGTGAAAACGAAAGCGACGTACTCAGTGAGTAGCGCTGCAACTGCAATTATAAGACACACGAGTCGATTGGCTTCGGTAGCAGAGAGCGAGAGCGACTGTTAGTCTAAGCGTCGTTGCAGCTGCAATTATAAGACACTCGATCGATTGGCTGTCGCAGAGAGAGCGAGAGTAACTAATTGACTGAGCATCGCTGCAGCTGCAATTATAGAAGAAGAAGAAGAAAGACACACAGCTCGATTGGCCTCTGTCGCAGAAAGAGCGAAGGCGTCTTACTGAGTAAGCATCGCTGCTGCTGCAATTATTGGTCAGCTGGCCTCTGTCGCAGAGAGATAGAGTGCGAGAGCGAGTGGCTAACTAAGCGTCGCTGCAGCTGTAATTATAAGACACTCAGATCGATTTTCGTCTGTGGCAGAGAGAGAAAGCGAGAGTCAGCGACTAACCAACTGAGCATCGCTGCTGCTGCAATTATAAGACTAACAGGTCGATTGGCTGCTGTCGCAGAGAGAGCGAGAGCGAGAGCAAGAGCGAGAGCAAGAGCGAGTTACTAACTGAGCATCGCTGCTGCTGCATTTAGAGAAGAAGAAGAAAGACACACAACTCGATTGACCTCTGTCGCAGAAAGAGCGAAGGCGTCTAACTGAGTAAGCGTCGCTGCAGCTGCAATTATAAGACACTCATATCGATTTATGTCTGTCGCAGAGAAAGCGAGAGCCAGCGACTAACTGACTGAGCATTGCTGCTGCTGCACTTATAGAAGAAGAAGACACACAGCTTGATTGGCCTCTGTCGCAGAAAGAGCGAGAGCAACTAACTGACTAAGCGCCGCTATAGCTGCAATTAGTATAAGAAACCAAAGCTACAAAATAAAATGCAAGCTCTCAGCTTTGATAAATAATGTAGAGTAAACGCTCTTAAGAAATTGTATACTATTCAACTTGTCTCTTATATTTGTAGTTCTTGCTTAAATTACTTTGATGTGTGGTCAATTGCTTTGGCTCTAACTGGAAGCCAACACATTATGGAGTGTACTCGAGCGCGATTTTAATTTCTTGGATCAACACGAAAATTAATTGCTGGAATTAAGCGGCTTTTACAAATATAAACAGCGCAAAGGCAAACAAACTGGGCGAATGAGCTGGAAGCTACTAGACTGAAGTGGAAGTGGGTGGGGTGGGGTGGGGCGATGGGTGGGTGTGTCTATGCGCTAATTTATTGTGGTTGCTATTTACACAAACTTAGTGCTGCGTCTGCTTTACGATTTCTTTTGCCTGCCAATGCGTATTTAATGAGCTGTGCTTAGTACGCTCTCTAGCTAATTATGCGCGCTCTCGCTCGCTCCCAGTCTTAAACAGCGCTTAGGCTTTGACATGAATATAATTTGTTGGTTTCCGTTATTGTTGTTGCTGTTGGGCAAACGCAATTTAAATTCGCACAAAATGCAAAAACATTTCGTATGCAATCAAGCCACAAACAATTAGAGACAAACAAGCGCGTTCAAGCCACGTTCAATAAATTACAACTTTTGATGCTTGCTGCGTTACAGTTTAGGCCAACAATACACGCGCAGCTGCCATTATTTTATAGGCCAACATGCTGGCTGGCTGGCTGGCTGGCAGGTGCTGCTTGTTGTTGGTTTTGCTGTTTTTGTGTGTGTGTCTAGGCCATATTGTTATTGTTGTTGGCTTATAGCGTGTTTTGGCCTACAAAGAACGCGCGCAACTATTTGTTGGCTGCTATTTCACATTTAGCAGACAATTAAACATTTTTCATTGCATACGCATGTGCGTTGTTACGCGCAGCTGTTGTATATGTATGTGTGTGTGTTGGCTAACAAAAAGTTTTGTGGTAATATATGGCCTGGCCTCGTTGCAATTGTATAAATCTCAGCTAGTGCCATTGAGTGCGTAATGCATGCAGGACTAGTGTAAAGCTCTTAAATTGTTATTTAGTAGCGTCGTGTCTAAAAATAAAGCCGAGACTTTAAAGCAGCACAATGTACTTGAGCAGCAGCAGGCAATTTATATTGACCAACACAATTAACTACAAGTGTCCACGGCATGGCTTTATTATAGAATGTACAAATTATTTGCAGTTAAAAAAAAACGAAGCTTCAAAAAAAGCAAAGCGTAGCGCTATAAATGACAATGGCGCTCATATAACACGCAATGCGTATACGCAGTGTATCGCTGTATATGTGTGTGTGTGTGTGTGTGCTTTAAGTATTGTTGTTACGCAGAGCAACGAGAATGCTTTTGTCGTTGTTGGCAAATGAAATTTAAGCTTTTTCCAAGCAATAAATTACGAGTTTTTATGACTCTGCTAAAGGACACACACACACACACACACACACCACCACCACCAAAAAGTATGGTATGCGAATAGTTGCTAAAGCCAAAGCAACACACAGCTGAAACCAAAACAATGAGGAAGCGGCAGCGGCAGCAAAATAAGCTGAAGCAAAGCAGCATACCAATGTGGCACATAAAGCGCGTAAGCCGATCTGCCAAAAAGGAGCGATGTCCTGCAACAAAAGGCATATCGACAAAGTCAAGTGTTGGCCGCGCCGAGCCAAAGCAAAACGAGGCACAGTGGTCATAATAAAATAAGCCTCACTATAACCATAAAATATTCATAACTTTAAGCTCTGACAATAAAAGCGCATAAAGCCACAAAGCCGTAGCCAGCTGACTACAAAAAATAAGCACACTTTGGCCCACTGTGCGCGCTGCACTGCACAGTGAAATACGACACAAGGCAAATTATAATAATTACAGTGAGCATAGACAGCATAACAGCAACTAAAGGCGCAGACATAAAGCGTAGCGCTCTCTCTCTCTCTCTCACTTTCTCGCTCATATTACATAGAAATAAAAATACGTTAATCATCGTCTGATAAATTGCGAGCCAAGTAACTGTATGCTTTGATTTATGCGCGCGTCGCGCCCATTGGGCAATTATGCAAATGGCCATAGGCGCCGCCAAAGCAACCACAAAACCCCCCCAACTCAACCCTAAAATAAATGGAAAAAACTTACTTGTTATATAGCACAATATCGGGCAGCCATATGTGTTCAGAGGGCACATGCAGCGTATCCACGCCGCCGTAATCATCCGGATTCCATTTCAATTTGTAGTCATTCCATTCCTGCAAATAAAGCAGCATAATAATGCATATTAAAAAGAAATTTGTACTTTGTTGTTTAACTTTGCGCTTTAACGCTATCAGCGCATATTAAATTTGTGGCATGCAACATAAACGCAGTGGCTTTGTTGCTGCTGCTGCTGTTTACGTTTCAATTGCACAGCATTAATTATGCATTAATTTATTGGTGGCTAAGCTGTTGGCATTAAATTAAATTTTCATAATAGAATTTCAATTGCAAAGCGCGCCATAGTCTTGTTTACAATGCCAAAGCACTGAGGATAAAAGTGGATGGGGCTGCTTTTTTTTTTTGAAGCTTCGACTGCATTTAGTCTGCACTAAATAACACAAGACTTTAATATAATACAAGCAAGCAGCTTATGCTTTATATTGCTATTTATCGACAACATTTTGCTGATGAAATATATTGCACATTTAATTGCGGTTACCCATAGCCGTACACCCGTATGCCCCACAGGCGCTGTTAAACATTTATGGACATGCGGATGCACACATTTGTGGCTTTATTGACATACTGTTGTATATTAATGTGTGCGTGCAACACAAACTATGTAATACATATGCATGTGCATGTGTGTGTGTGTGTGTGCATAAACAGCAAATAATAATAAATGTACAACAATTATGTGGGCGTTCTCAATAAGGCTTAAAATCAATTTATTGCAAAGCGCCGCCGCTTTGACAAATTTATGCAACGTTAAATAATTGAAAAGTTAATACATTTTTAATATTAACAGTGCGCTTAACTTTTGTTGTATCTTCTGCTGTTGTTTTGTGCCCACGCAATTATGTTTTGTCTAAAATAACAATACCGCCTGCACATTTAGCGCGTTGCATAATTTATATATTTAAATTTGTGCGCGCTCCCATTGTCAATTGTCAAACAGGGCGCGGCTTAGGGCGTTGGCTTTTCAAAAAAAAAACTATTTACTGCAATTTGTGTCTAGGATTTAAGTGCATATTTTATGCAAAGCCCTCAAAGTAAAACAACTGCGCAAATCCAATGGCATTCTGTTTGCCAAACAGGACAACGCATTAGTGCAAAGTGAATGCACATGTCGCTGCAGCTGAAGTGGCCACAGCGCGCCACTTGGCCAAAGTCAAACTCAAATTCGAATTCAAATTCAAATTCAAATCTAAGCCAGCGCGTTCAATATGCTGCCACATCCCAACACTGGTCACAAATTGGCATTATGCGAAATGCCATTGCGGGCTTTCAATTCTTTTGGCTGCTTGTTGTTGGCTGAAATTATTTAACTGCAGCGAAGCGTGCAAATGGCAAATTCATGTTGCACGGAAGCGTTAAGAAGATTGGCAGCAGCCCAGCTTAGCCACAAATCGTCGATGTAACCAAACTAAAAGAATTTATATATTCAAGTTGAAAGTCTTGTTTGGCACTTACCTGCTCCACCCAAACGTTTGTGGTCATAATTTGATTCTTTAAATTCTGCAATGAGAAAAAAAAAACGTGTTAAATTTAAATAAATGCTAATTTAAAAAAAAATGCATGCTGATCGCGCATTTTGTGACGTCACAAACTTAAGCGCTGCAGCTGTTTGGCAACACTTAAAGGCGAGCGCGCTGAATGGCAAAAGTAAGAAGAAGCTGCTTGTGAGTACGATTTGCAATTAAATTTGCTTGAAGCGCAGCTCAACCAGCTTGTTGAACTAACCGCTGACAGTTAGTGTATTTATATAGTACTATATACCACACTGTCTGCATAATAAAATTCTAAAGTGCTTGACCAATGCAATTGAGTGGGAGTTAGCGCCAGCTGCAGCTCTTAGCGGCCACTACTTGTCGCCTGTGCTCGCTCGCCAGTTGCTGCGTCTCGAGCTCATCAAATTGAAAATCGCTGCGACGAGCGAATGTATTTTTAGTGAACTCAACTGTTGGTGCTGTCGGTGGCGTTGGTTAACAAATGGGTTTGAAATTCGCCAAGCTGAGCAGGGGAGAACAAACTGGAGCAGCAAGTGCTGGATTAAATGGCGCTGCAGTTGGTTAGCTTTGAGTCATAAGAAACAGTTGCCAGTTGAGAGTTTGTGTTGCTCTTTGGCATCATTGAGTTTTAATCAATTTAGCGCGCGCAGGGGGAGCGCTGATTGTTAAACGAGCATAAAGTTTAAACAAAGTTGCGGTAAGCCGCCGCCAAGTGGATTAAAACTTGTCACAGTCGACAGGTATGTCAACTAAAGCGACATAGACAAGTTATGACTTGTTTAATTAATGTCTGTCTTGGAGCAACAAGTAATTGAACGCTAGAGTTAGAGCGTGCCATAAACAGTTTTCAAGCATATCAAACACACAAAGTGCTCTAATTTGTGTCTTAACTGATGCACGCACGACAAGATACACACACGCACACACACGCATACGCACACGCATGTAACTTGAGCTGGGGCTCTCATTATATTTATGGCTGGCAGCTTCCCGTTCATATTTATTTTTGCTGGCAGCCAACTCATTAAATGTAAGCGAGAAAAAAAATTAGAAAACGATAAAATTGCGGAATAAATCACTTGAGAGCGCGTTGAAAAATGTAATTAACGACAAAATGATAATGACGAGACCGCAACGTAAGCGTAACGTAAGCAGCAATACGTTATAGATAATCTCGCTGCCAAGCAGTGTTAATAGAATTTCTACAACAATTGTCTAAGTGTGTGTGCCGCTCAGTGGCACAAACAAGCAGCTGCAACTTCTAAGAGCTCATTAGAGACAGAGAGAGAAAGAGAGAGAGAGAGAACGACAAAAGCCAAGCAACTAGGCACAAAGACGCGCGCCGCATAAGGAAGAGATAAAATAGCAAAACGCGTTGCGCGTATCCTTTATGCTTTATGTACAACATCCGCTGCAGTTTTCCACTTTGCCTTAGGGTCGCTCTGGCGCGTCTTGAGCTGTCGGCCACAGAAAATAGCATTCATGTCCATGGTTCACACCTACAAATGCCTAACTGGGTTTGTTGCTATGTAATTGCTGCCGCTGTTGCTGTTGTTGCTGTTGTTGTTGCGGCTGTTTGCTTATTCACACTTAGTGCTTACCCCTGGCGCACAGGATGTTGCTGTTGCAGGATATACAGTATTTAAATTGCTTAAGCCATGGCTTTAAGCCTTATAAGATGCAACTGAATTTGCATTTTGTGTGGCTGCTCTGGCTACTGCCTCAGCTTTGAGCTTGTTTACAATTTAAATCGAATTTCCTGTTGGCCGTAAATAAACTTTACCAACACCCGGCAGCAAAACAAAAAATATACAACAACTTTCACTGCACACACTGAGGCAATTCATATTAAAATAAATGTTTGCATTGTTAGTTGGTTAGAGCCCAAGCAATTGTTATGCAGCAGCAGCAACTGAAATGGAATACGAGCTTAAAGCGGCTTTAAGCTGCAGTTTTCATATTGATATAGCCCAACTTTACAATTGGCAGTGCCTTTGGTAATAAGCCAAACTAATTTGCAAGCTTTTTGCCAGTGGCTGCAAAGGACTCGCTCGCTTTTGTTTATTACAATTGCTTGGTTTGAATTTATGTACATAATTCAAGTTTCTATTTGTGTTGCTAGCAGCAGCAGCAGCTGCTGTGGCTAATAAGCAACTAAAGTTAGCAGCAGCTGCTGCTGCAAAATGCAACTGATTGTGTTGGCAGTCTGTGGCCCAATGATTGCAATTTTCCAAAAAAAAGTACACAAAACGAGCCAAAGCAAAAAACTTGGATATAAGTGCTGCTGTGATTTCGTTCAAAGGCATTTACAACAGAATGTTGGCAACACGTGCAATTCAATTGCAATCACAACAACAAGCTAAATCAAAGGGCAGCAGCAGCAATAAATGACCAGTGAACTCTGTAGTAATAGAAATTCTGCGAATATTTCAAGCCAGTGTGCTAGCTCGGCTTACGTAGCGTATGTGCAATATAACGTTGCTATGTACCACAGCCAGCTGCCATCTGGCAGCAATTTCAATATTGAAACAGCAACTGGACAAACCTTTTTGGCCAGTAAATAATTTATAAAAAATTAAGCAGAAAATACAAAAAGGTTATTTTTGTTTTGTAGTTTAATTTCAATGGAACTCTGCTCGTAGCTAAAATCTAAGCAAGTAGCAAGTGAAAATTTCAATTTCCCATTGCTGCTTGGCATGCGCCTTTTAGTGCTGCTGCTGCTGCTGCTGGTGCTTAGCGTGTGATTTATAACTGCAACAAAAAGTATAAAAAAAGAGGCGAACAAAATCAAAAAGGGGCTAAAAGCTAGCAGGAAGCATTTTGTGCTGAGCGCGGGCTGACGGGTTTGACCAAAAATGTGGCACGTAACTGTGTGTGCTACGGTTTTTCCCATTTCCGCTAGTGTCATGTGCAAAACCGAGACCAAAGATTGTGCACAATTGTAGTTTTGCTTTTGCCATTGGCCAACTGAAATATTGCTCAATTTTTGCCATCTTGATGCTCTAAACAGGGAGAGAAAGAGAGAGAGATGCAATTGTTGCAAAGTTAATCAACAATAGCGGCAGCGGCCCATTGATTTATTATGCAAACAGCAAGTTTGAGTGTGGGATTAGTAGTGCGTAAGCTTGTCTGTGGCTTTAAAGCGCTTTTGTAAACAGTTATTAATTACATCGACTGATTGTTTACAGCGGCTTATAGCCCAATGCCATTCGCTTACTTACAGTTGGCTGTGTTGGCTTTGCAAATTAAGCCGCTTTGATTGGCAGTTGTCAAAAGCGAGCGCGGCAGCTTAATCATAATAAATTGTAAACGGTTAACTGTATTCACTAGTTTAGTACTTACCACATCGATTAACTGCGATAAACGCAGTCCCATTTTGACTGTCAGACGATCCGAGTTATTGCCCACGGGTCGTATGAGTCGATTGTAGTTGCTCAGCAGATCGTCGTAGAGACGCTTCGCATCTGGATTCGCCAAGCCGCCGGTTGCAAAATGCAGAGCTATAAATACAGCTGCGAATAGCACGCTCCCCATCTTAGGCCAGCTCCAGCCCTGTAAATAAATAAACAGCCATGAGATATTAAATCTAAATGCAATGCGTCTTTGCTGTCTGCTGCGCTTTCTTTGTGTGTGCGTGTGCGCTCATAAATTTTGCAAAAGTGTCAAAAGTATTAGAGAGCGACGAAGAGCGGGCAGCAAACTGCAGCTAGCCTCAGTGCAGCCATAAACACCATTTAATCTTTTGGCTTAAACTCTCAAGTTGGTCGACACACACACAAGCACACACACACACATGCATGCAGCTAGCTATATTTGTTGCTTGTCCTTTTACACTTTTGCCACATGCACTTTATGCCGCTTAACATTTTTGTTATTGTTCAATTGTTGAGGGACATAATCTAAAGTTTAAAATCTTACACACACACACAGAGACGCTTGTAAGTGTGCGTGCTTGCACGCTTCGCTGCATTTTTGGTTTTGCTTTCTTTCTCTTGCTCTCAACTATCTCTGACATTGCATTTTTGTGCTCAACTTTCGCACTGACATGGCCCAAGTGCTGCAATATATGACTACATTAAGCACAAACAAGCAATTATGTTCATTTCTCTTACGCACATTTACATGCTTTTGCTCATACACTTTGATAACATTTATAAAAAATGCCAAAGGGTATGCTAAACTAATGCAAACTGTGTGTAAAAGGGAGTTGCAGGCATGGCAGACCACATAAAGTTTATTATATTGAGTAGCAAGACGAACTGACTCAATATAGCCATGTCCGTGCGTCTATTTGTCTGTATGAGCCACAAGAACTCAGCACCTATAAGCGCTAGAGCAACTAAATTTGTTCACGAAGTTCATCTATTTCCTATATCACACATAAGCTTTGAAATTTTCTAAGCGATCGGATTTATAACTTAGCAGCAGTGTTCCCATTTTAGCTATTTTATTGCTAGATAATAGTTAGATCTAGTAGTTTATAAACTGAAAAAACCAATACATTTTATAGAATGCTATCAGCTAGATATCAGACTATTTAAAAAGTGTTTGGATTACTTTTGTATCTCCTTTACCGATAGGATGTATTTTAAGTTTTATAAAATACATATGATAATAATAAAAAAAATTATTGTTATATTTACTAATATTTATCCTCAATTAAAGAATTATATTGTTAATTTGACAACGAAAAAAATGTTAGCCATTTTTTAGCATTTTTAATTTCGTGTTTATAGCAGTTTTTGTAAACTAAATCTAGCTATTTTAGCTCAGGACATTCTGGTAACAGTGCTTAGCAGTTATTCACATTTCAATTTCAAAGTGTATATTAAAATTTATTGCGCCCAACTTGCACTTATTTTTATCCTTTTGTAAATAAATAACACATAAGCTTAGTAAATTTAATTAAGATTGCATTTATTGCTTTGGAATTATTCACATTTCAATTATTCAATTTCAAAGTGTATCAAAAAGTTGATTGCACTTGTTTCATACTCTTTAAATAAATCATATAAAAGCTTTGAAATTTTCATAAAGTTTGCACTTATATTATAATTATAAAGATTTCAATTTCAAAGTGTATCTAAAAGTTGATTGCGCATTTGTTTTGCTTGCACTTGTTTTTATCCTTTTACCAGCTTCAGGCATAACCTGCTTATGTGGCAGGTATATTTTGCTATTCAGCAAATGCACAGCCAGCCAATTATCAAAAGTGCACTACGCAATTTGCTTTATTATTCATCAGCAATCAGCAACAAAAGCTTGTCACAGCTGCGGCCTGTGTAAGCAGCTGCAATGCCTTTTGTGCTATATGTATTGGTAATATCACTTAATTTGTTGTGATTTGCCAGACAACATTATAATGAGCAGTCACAATAGTTTAGCAGCTTAGAAATATAAATTGTTGCACATAGCAATGCAATAAATAGCGCAGAACTTTGCTAAACTTTTTATTGATGTAAAAGTATGAACATTATAAATTTTCTTGTTATGCTCTAATATTCAATTCATATTTATTTTGCACACTTTGACCCACTGTACTTCGACTGCACATTTTGTTTGCTTTAGCAAAAGTCAAATTTTTATTTGTATTGATATTGTTGCTAACATTTTGTAAATACGATACCTGCAAACAAAAGCAAACAAACTGCATGTTTTGTAGCATTTGAATTGCAAAAATATAAATACTGCTGAACTTGCTTTTAATTGCTTACACTTCAAAGCAACTTTAAATAAATACACTGAGTATAGTTTACTTTAATTTGTTGCTCAAAAGCTATTGAAAAGTTTGCTCCGCTTGCTTATTAGCTTATCAGCCAAAGCAACAAAGGCAAAACGATAAAAGATGCAAAAAGTTTTTGCTTTGAACCCTTGCGTTACTTTTATCTTGGCAAAAAGTTTTCGAGCACAAAAAGATTCAACGTGTCAAAAGCGCTTTTATGTCAATATATATGCATGTATACATGTGTGCCTGTGTGTGTGTGTGTGCTAAGGAAATTGCAATTCTACATAAGTGCGTGTAGCATTGAAATTCACACAGCTACAGTTGGCATCAAGATCAAGAGCTAATCCAATTAATCAAGAAGCTGCTGCTGCAACTGCTGAGGTGCGAACTTAATTATGCTAATTTTATGTAAATGTCTTGTAATTGGTATGGCATTGATTTGACATTGTCGCCATTGCGTATAAAAATCAACACTTGGCCATAAATCAAATCAAATTTTCTAGCCATCTGCATAAATTCCAGCGTATGTGTGTCCAAAGTGACACGTACACGTGTCAGTGACCGCATTAACAACAGCAACAACAACAACAACAGCAGCAGTAAGTGTCAAAAATGCTGCCGCACACACACACACACAGAGACAGTGAAATGTGTGTGACACAAATGTGATATGTCACAGCAAAATGGCTGACAAAACAGTCGCTGTATCTGAATCGCATTTATATATATATATAGAGGGCATATATACAATTTATATGTTTATATGACAAAATGTCTATTTATTCGCCATTTAGTTGGCAGCTTATTTCATTTTTATTTCCAGCTGCCCATTCATATTTTTATTTATTCATTATTTATATGCTGTGCTGTCAACGCTGCGTATGCGTAATGTTTGTTTTAGCTCAGCAGCATAAGTAGATACATATATTTTGTAACGGCATATACTTAAGCAAATACTATCGATAGGTTTAGCAATCGATAAAGCGTTAGTGATGAAATAATAGTTACAAATATAAATTATTTGGAACTGCAAGTAATCGATAATTCGATAAAGCCACAACTAACTTCGCTTTTCTACTCTCCACTTTCATTTACATATTAATGGAAATATCAGTCTGCTAATATATTTATTATGAAAATGAATAAATTAATTGCATTTAAATACTTGAGTGCAATTGTTATTTAAAATGCAATAAATTGATATAGATATCGGTAAAGCCATATCTGACTTTGCTTCCCTGCTCTCTACTTTCATTTACATATTAATGGAAATATGAGTCAATGAATATAAATATTATAGAAATTAATAAATTAATTGCATTTAAATACTTTGCTTCGATTGCTCTTCAAAATGCAAACAATCGATACTATCGATAAAGCCATGGCTGACTTCTCTACTGTCATTTGTTTACTTTTAGCAATTGCACTCTATTTGCTTTGCACATTTTGTTTACTCTGCAAACATTTTATTATTTGCTGCGCTAATAAATAAATTAATTGTTTAAAGCTATTTGCAAACAGCTTGAAGCCAGACAGAAGCCACTGCACACACACACACACATTTTATTTAGCCAACAAATTGTTATGTAATTGCCACATGAATGCATTTATAACTACACAAGTGCAATGCTATACATATATGGGGGATATATACTTGTCTGCGCAAACAGAATCGCAATTGCAATGGCAATCTGCTTTACTTTATTAGCTTGGGGCGGGGGCGGGGGCTGGGGCTGGGCTGAAATGTGCTTTAAAACTAAATATAATATAAAATCCAGCAGCAGCATTTTGTGAGCCATTAAAATAAAATTAAATATAACTGGGCAGCAACATAGAGCGCACTTTTATATGTTTATATATATATATTTAGTTGTATATTAAATGCACTTGGACTACTCGTGGTTAGCAACAATGGCTAAAATTTCAATCACTTTGCTTTTGGTCAATGCGAGTGGCATTAAAAATGCTCGTAAAAGCGAAACGAAACGCGCAAATGTTGTTTGTTTTTTATACACGTTGTGGTTTACTTTTTGGGCAATTTCGTTTGTTTGTTATTGTGGCTCTTATATGGCTTATATAAGCAGCTTTTGTAGCATTGGTTTATTAGCTGCTTAGACTGCTCGACAAACTAGTAAACAATTTTTGTTAATACTTGCAACAGTTTGTTGCATCTATTATGCAACTCAAATAACGTATATTGTAACTGAAGCCATTTGTTAGCTTGGCCTGTCAATTCGCTTTGTAATGAGTTGGCTTTCAGCTGTTTTTTGTGTTGCCAATTTCTTTGGCTAGGCCAAAATGAAAATATCTTTCAGCATTGTAAATATTTAATGTCAGTTTTTGTTTCTCTCTTCTGCTGTAGCCTGCAGCTGTTGCTGTTTGTTTGAAATTTTAAAGTGCAGTAAATTTTTAAGTAGGCATCTTGACAGCAACCACAACAACAATAACAACAATAATAGCAACAAGCTCCAATATAAATACTGCCGGAAATAGCAAAGCTGGCGAGTCAACTTCCGTTTGCTTTTTTCTGCTGCTCTGTTGTATGTGTGTGTGTGTTAATAAACTGTGCATGTGTCTTGCTTTTTTTTGGGTGGGCGTTGCAATTTTCCAGTTGGACTCGTTTTTCATTTCCCTGTTATTTGTTTTTGCTAGAGCTCAAATTTTTGTTGCTGCGCCACTTCTTTATGGCTGATATATTAACTTGGCCACAGTGGCAGCTGCCAGTTTTGGTATTGTTTGTTGCATGTTGCAGTTGCATTTCAGTTGTTACGTTAAGTCGATTGCATTTCATCAACTGCGTATAATTGAGCAGGTTAAGCTGCTGGGCAGCAATTTAAATTTCATTTCAACACTCAATTCACGCCTCTCAGCTCAAATAATTGCAACGTCATTAGCTGTTTGTCTGTGCTGCATATAAAATTATGCAAATTTTGGCGTTAGCGCTTGCCACTTCATATGCATGCATGTTCCACATTACGTATACGTAATTTATTTTCGTAGCCAACTTGCAAGTTGATTCTGTAGCCTGCAGCAAATCAGCAGCAACAGCAGTCAGCAGCTATAATCAAAGGCGTATATACATATTTATATATATGTATACCGTTAGCTTGGCATAGAAAAATAAAAGCAGCAGCCATGTTGTTATTTGAACTTTGTGCCGTTGCTTTTTCCCTTAGGTAGCTTGTTAAACATTCTTTTGGTTTTTTTTTTATTTTTTTTCATAATTTTTTTTTATACGTATACACAGCTGCCAAGGTAGCGAGTAAACTTTAACGTGAAACATGAAAAATTTGCATATGATAAGCAAATAAGCAGAAATGTTTTTCATACTCAGCGTTGTCGTTTTTGATGCTGCTCGCTATTGCTGCTGTTGGCAGCTAACAGGCAAAAGTTTTATTACATTCTTAGTTCGAGACGAGCTGCTGCTGCAACAGTCGTGTGTGTGGTGGGGGGTGGGGGCGTGGCATGCCTGTGGCCTGAGCTGAGGTTATAAGAGTGCGCGAGCGTACGTCAAAAAGTATGCGAAACATTTGAAATTATTTTTGCATAAATAAAAGGCAAACGTAAGCAAACTTTTGCCAGTCTCGCAGTCTCATGTGGAAAAGGGTTCGCAAATGAGCCAAAGCATCAAAACATTAGCGCCAATTGCGGCGGGAGCAAAGTTTGCTGGCAAACGATGACGCCCATGCGGCGTATGCGCAATTGCTGCCTAGCTGAGGCTACAGTCACTTGACAGCAGGCAAATGAGGTGCAAATATGCGTAAATTGCAGGCAACGTCGCGTATGCGCAATATTTAATTTCAAGTGCTTCGATCTTTCAACAGCAGCAGCAACTAATTTTACCAGCAGCATTTTGAGTGTGTGCGCGTAGCTTTCAGCGACTAAGTGGCGTGCGTTTTAAATAAAATATAAGCATTTATTGCCTGCTGCACTCAGAGAAGCCAAAGCTAACGTAAGCTGCACTAAGTGCTATGCAAAAAAGGGTTGCCCTCGCTCTAAACTGAGTTGTTGCGCTGCATTTGCCAGCAAATTGCACAAAAATTGTTTCAAAAACTAAAGTGCAGCGCCCCAGCTGCAAAGACATGTGCGGCAGATTATACAAAATTTAAAAAGCATCAGCAGCTAAATAAAAAGAGCGAGAAAAGCATACAAAACTCATAAATGTTTAACAAATATAAAAGACAAAAGTAGAATATTTTAGAAAGTAAAGCAAATGCAGCAATAAATAAAAGACATAACTAGAATATTGGTTGACCGCTTTGCTAAGAAATATAAATGCTTGATTATTTTTAATAAACATGCAGGTTGCAAAAAATTTAAAAAGCGTTAACAAGAGCGAGAAAAATATACAAAAATCAAAAATGTTGAACAAAGGACATAAATTGAATATTTGTTGATAGCAATTCTAAAAAAGAAAATGCAGCAATGAATTGTTGTTATATTAAATGTTTGATATATCAAAGACATAACTAGAATATTTGTTAACAGCAATTCTAAGAATGAAAATGCAGCAATAAATGTTTGATTCATTAAATGTGCAGCACAATAAAAAATAGAATAGAAGGTAATTCTAAGAAATCAAATGCAATAATATATTGTTCATTCATTAAATGTTTAACACAATTGGAAATTGCTACTTATATTAAAAATATAAATGGAATAGCATAGAAAGTAATTCTGAAAAAATTTAAATGCTTGATTAATTTTATTGAACATGCATTTGAATTTACTTGCTGCAGTTTTCCAAGTAAATTTTAATGCACAAAGCTTTTATATTATACTACTAACTAAATTGTAAGCCAATCAGCTTCTAAGGCTAATACTTATTAAAAATAGCATATAAAGCAATTCAGAGAAAGCAAATTGTTCACGCATATATAATATAAAAGCCATAACTAGAATATTGTAGTCAGTAATTCTAAGAAGTATAAATGCTTGATTAATTTCAATAAATGCTTAGTTAAAATTGTGTTTTTGCTTGCTGCAGTTTAGCAAGTAAATTTTAATGTGCAAAGCTTTAATATTATATTGTGCTTTCAACTGAATTGCAAGCGTAATTGCCATGCAGCTTTTAAGGCTGTGTTAAGGCCAAAAATACTTAGCAATTGCTTTTTGCTTCATTTGTCAAGCAGCTGCTGAACGTTGCTTAAGTTGCTGGCTGCTTGCAGTTCAGTGCACATTGCTGTGGTTAATTTGTTTGGCAGTCACACACACACACACACAGAAGCGAGACAAATTGTCTTGTCAGTCAGTCAGTGGGTTTTTGGGGTGGCATGCAACAATACGAATGTTGCACAAATGCAAGCTGGCACTTGAAACGAATTGAGCTTTAAACGCTGACATAGTAACTGTTTATATATATACTAGAGTAAGCTAACAACGCCGCGGGATAGACACAACACAATTGATATGAATGTGCATTGGGGTTGTATGTGTGTGTGTGTGTGTGTGTGTGTGTGTGTGTGTGTGTGTGAATGCAGCTCACTTGTGTTGTGAATTGAATGCAACGACTTTTGTGCGCAATTTGGCACTTGGATTATATTGCTAAGGCCAAACTGTTGCGCTACAGTTGACAGCGCTTAAGTTGCTACAAATTGTAAATTTAACTGTCTTCAAATTTCTAACGCGTTTAAAGTTTCATCAAAATTTGTAGCTGTGCGTTTCTATTTCAAGCTTTCAAGCGTGTGGCAAAGCTACAAAAAATGCTGCATGCTTTTGTGCTGTAAAATACATGGCATACTTTTCAGCTGAGTCTGTGTTGCGCTAGTGCAGAAATTCGCAGCGCAACTGAAGAATTTTGAGACTTGCGGCTATGAAAACGGCATGCCAAAAAAGGCAGCCACGCCCACTCCCACGCTGAAAATATGTAGGTTACCTGCGCAGCTCCAGCACCAGCCCCAGCCCACGCTAGGCAAACAGCCGCATTGCTTTTGGCTTGAACTAGTTTTTGGGCGCGCTTTAAATTATCTTTGATGCAAAAGGCACTGAGGGGTGGTTGGGTGGGTGGCTGGGCTGGGCGTGGCTGTTAAGCGGCATGAGATGTTGGGCATAAAAACGTATTGCCGCAGGTGTTGAAAATACACAGACAAAGTCAATTTGCGCTAGCAGAGCGTAGATAGAGACAGACTGTGTGTGTGTGTGTGGGTGTGTGTGTGTGTGTGGCAGACGTGTGTGCTGCTCATTATGCGGTGCCTTTGATGTGCAGCAAGCCGACAAAAGTGCCAGCAGCAATGGCAATCTCAACATTACAAGAGCTAAGTGCCTCAGCATGCGCTGATTACGATCAGCATGATAACACACACACAGAAACACACACACATACATAAATCTGAGACAAGCGCCATAATAGTTGTTAGCTGTGGGTGGTGCTTGGCTGGCAAACCGCACAAGTGTCAAACGCGCTTTGATATCACTTTGTGTGGCAACAACAACAAGAAGCAGCAGCAGCAGCAATAATAGCCACTGTTGGCTGCTGCCAAACAAAACAATTTTGGAGATAAGCTGCAGTGAGGTGTGGGGTGTGGGGTGTGTGGGCTGCCATTTATGCTTAATGCATACAAATGATGCACTAACTGCAAAGTGCTAACAACAACAGACGCCATAAAATCAACACACACGTTAGCGTCGCATTTACCTCAGATATTTACAAGCAGCGGTAGCAGCCACATCATATTTTGTTGTCAGGCAAGCTGTTGTCTGCCCCTCACTGTTGCACACACGCACTTAAATCTAATTCTCCAGAGAAATGCAACAAATGCGCATTAAGTTAAAAGTTATTGCAACATCGCTTGCACTTTGCTTAACGAGCAGCAGCAGCAGCAGCAGCAGCAGCAGCAGCACTAGCTGCAGCTTTAGGGTTGCTGCTTGCCACATTAAGCGTCATGCGCTATAGGCAACATTGTGGCGCAAATGAAATGTTTTATTATCAAGCAGCAGCCACAAAGCTGCAGTGATTTAATTGAAAATTAATTTATATAGTGCAGCACACAGTTAAAATTATCAAGAGCCGCACTTAACAATTAATTGAGCAACTAATTGTTAGCAGTCTAGGCCACAATCATGAGCTTAAAAGTTGAGCAAGCAGCCACAGCTTAGTGCTGCATCAATTATTATTGTGAGCATGATGAATTGCTAGCTTTAAATTAATCATAATTTCAAAATTTATAACCCAACATTTGATTGAAGTCTAACAACTTGCACTTCATACTCAAGCGCACCTTTGACGCTTATTATTATTCTATTCACTCTGCACTATCGACAAACTGTCAGAGCTTGCAAATTGATAGTCCCAGAGCTTGGGCTGATATATGAATAAAAACTGAAATCAAAGCAGCGCCGCCTATGTGAGTTGCCAGCTGCCATGTCAATATTTTAGAGCTGTATCTACATTAATCAAATTGCATGAAAAAGACCAAAAGTGTGCACATAATTAAGCTTGCATGTGTGTGTGTGTGTGTGTGTGTGATATGCACAAAAGATTTATGAGTTAATTAATGTGGCAGACGCGGCACACACTTCAGTTCAGACCCCACGCTCGCTACTCAACTTGACCTCATTGTTGATTATGATTAATGTGCGCATGTATGTGTGTGCCTGTGTCTATCTACGTAGCAATTGTTGCTTTAAAGTTGCAATGTCATTTTCTTAGTGCGCTTCATCAACAGCAACATGCGGCTAACAATTTGGCGTTTATTAAATCGGGTCAAATTGCAGTGCTTGTGCAGCACTTGAATATGTCACTACAAAAAAACGCTTAAAACTGTTTGTGTGTGTGTGCGGCTGTGTGTGTGTGTGTCGCGCTGGCGCTGCGGTTTGCTCTGGGCCACAGGCTGGCAGCAACTGCTGTCGTAACTCGTTCATAGCTCATAAACGGTGCTAATATTGAGTGTCGATTTTCACTCAGTCTCTGTCGCACTCTATCTCTCACTCTCTCTCTCCCTCTCTCTCTCTGTCTAGCTGCTAGTGCATTGCACCGCGGCACAGTGGCACATTTTCATAGCTACACTGTACAAATAATGCGGTATAAATAGCCAGAGTTCAATCCCAAACGATGTATTTGATCCAGATTTACTTAAGCCAAGTATGAGCTGCTTGACTTTGATTTGCGATTATTCTTATATTCATTACAAACTAGACTTATACAATTTTTGAATATTATTTTTTTGTTGTATATACTTTGTATATATGTCGTATATATTGCTTTAAAGTAAATGATTAATTTATCCTATTTTGATTGTGTATTTACTTTTAGATTTTATATAAAAGAAAGGCTGAAACAACTTAATGCTGAATTCACAAATTTTCATAGCTACACTGAAAACATAGCACAAATTCAATCAGCATATGATTAATCTCAATTTTGCTTAGCCCAAGTATGAACTGCTTAACTTTGTCAATGCCAAATATTCTTAAATTCAATCCCAAGTAGATTATTACAATTTTTTTTTATACTAAATCACGAATATTCTTCAATTCAAATCCAAGTAGATTATTACTATTATATATATTTATTTGTATATAAGTTCTCTATGTATCTTTGAAGTACATGAAATATTTCATCTTAATTTTTCGAATTTTCTATAAATAATATATTTATACTGTATATAAAAGAAGTGCTCACTACCATATCTGATCTGCTTCATATCTGAAAAAATAGCACGAATTCCATCATTTTTTTAGCCCAAGTAAAAACTGCTTGACTTTTTTAATCCCGTATATTCTTAAATTAAATTCCAATTAGACTTAATATAATATATTATTTTATTTTGTATATCAGTTGCATATATAGTTTTGAATTAAATGCAATATTTAATACTAATTATAAATTTTATATACTTTTAGTGCTTACTACTGAAACAACTCAAGCCTGGATTCATAATTAAGTGCGCGTAAGTATTTTAAACTTAATACATTTGCACTTTTTTGCTTTGCTGTGTAGCTTGCAAACATTTTAAGCCTCAAGCGCTTGTTTTTTTAATATCAATACTCAAAGCTCACTTATTTTTTATGCACTTATGCAAATGCACACATTTATGTGCTGCATATTTTTGACAATTTTAGTAGCCAACTGACCCACTGTGCGCAGCTGCAGCATCTTATTGGCAGCGACCTGCTTTTTGTCTGTGTGTGTGTGCGACGCGGCAGCTGCAGCTTCATTACGGAAACCGAGTATCCTGTTAATAGTTTAACATAAACTGTGGCAGCAACGGCAAAAAAAAAGTACTGAGCGCTCTTGTGCCTTCAGTTTATTGATTATCGCTGTCACTGGCACTGCGCTAAAACACTTAATAGTATTTTCACTCTGCTCGCTGCGAACGGAAGTTGACACACTTACTGCTGCACTTACTATATCTATATAGTATATATGGTTATGTGGCACGTTGCAATGTGTGGTGTAGCATGTAGCACCGACAGCTGGCAGTGCAATTCATAAAAATCAACTTGACTTCAGTTTTGTGTGGTGGCAAAGAAATTTGCAAAATGATTTACAGCAATTAAATAAGATGAGCAGCCAGCCCTGGCTAACAGTTTGACTTGAGAGTTCATGCAAGTTTTCTTTGTGCGCCATGTGCGCTAGACACACAAACATAAATTTAAATCAAAATTCGTGTTCTGACAGCTTGTGCAGATACATTCGGAAATTGTATCTATAAGTTTGTTGAGCAAAAGTTTTGCGCACCAACTGGCAGCAGCGCAAACTTTTGCAACTTGTGCTGATTTATTTGTGCTAATTTCAACTAATTATGCAATTGAAGCATTGATTGATTGCAAGTGCGGCCTGCGCTGCTGCTCGTCGGACATTTGATTGTTCAAAAATGTTGGCACTTCATTTTGATTTAATTAGCGCAGCTGTTGAAGCGCCTTTGTTTGATTAATGACGCACATTACTGTTTACCTGGGCCTGCATTCAATCAATAAAACGCATAAATGACAGCTAATTAATCCCATAGTAATATAACACAAGCGCCTTTATAATTACTTTCGTTTGTTTTTATGCGTATTTGTTTTTTGTTTGTCCTTGCGTCATTTTAAATGGAATTTTATTTGCCATGAAAGGGCAAAAGAGTGAAATAAATTAAAAATTTATTAGCATTTAAGTGACATGGCCGTTGCAACGAGCGAGCGCCCACACACACACGCAGGCACACGCCGCTCTCATGTATCACATTTCTCTCTCTCTCTGTCTCTTTTATTCTCGTATCCGCTACGTCGTATAACTCACAACAATTGCAATTAAGCTGCAGCCCACAAATGGAATTTATTTGACATGTTATTTTTCCACGCAGCTGCACACACACACACATGCATACACTTATCAACAAATATTGTATAGCGCGCTTTTGAGCGTTAAATGCAATACAATTGATAACAACTATTTATAGTACAAGCAAAGTTTATTTGCAAGCTGCATTTAATAACAAATGTATAGCTGCGCAAGTTTTAGGCTCTTAACTGTTTAAATTTATATGCATAAAGCGCTTAAAAATACTTAAAAACTCAAAAACAAATTTTGTAGCACAGTTATGTGCGCTGAGCTGCAATTATTTGTTTCTTTTAACGCTTAAGCATTATGCAGCTTAGTTTAAATTTTTCTCAGTGCATATTTAAGCCGCTCTCTTACTCTTGTTGTTGTTGTGGCTGCTGCTGTGGTTATGCGAGTTATTTATGCTGGCTGTGCACGCTGATTGGACTGCGTTGTATTCTATGTAATCACATATCACAATTTTGCTCGACTCAGCAAGTTGTGCATAAAATGCCAACCAGCCAGGCAGCCCAATGCCCGCAGCTTGGCCCTGGATACGACGAGGATATATTCCATACCATGTGTAGCTCTGCCTACCGCTGGGACGAGACCACATTTGCAGTGACTTATGCATTGGCATGCATGAATTATTCAAATACTCGTACTCGCATTCGTAGCATCGTGTGCATGAGTGCAAAGCTCAGGGCACACAAACAAAAAAAAAAAAAAAGGATGCATGCAACCGAAAACGTAACTCAAATTGTATAAAACTGGCAGCCACTTGAATTTTACGTATTCGCTTGCCAACTAAATGCAGCACAAATAGCTCAAAGTCGAATACAATTTAAGCTAAATATTGAAAAATCATTTGCTTTAGTCTTGTTAGTTGATTGGGTTGAGGATTTGGTGTGCAGCTGCTGCATAAACATGCATTGTTTACACACACACACATGCACACACACACATGTGCATATCAGTGTTGCAACAAATCGATTACGCAAATATGCAAACAACAAATATTCAAACAAAACACTCAATAGTCATGGGAATATAAATTATTGTATAACTTTCGCAATACAATTCAAATCTGCAGTAACTGTATGTGTGTGTGTGTGTGATTTTAATTTCGTTTCGGCTTTTCAGCGCATTATTTGCCCGAGTTAATAGCCAAGAAACGACAGCGGGCGCGCAGTTCGATTATTAAATGCAAATCCAAATGCATTGTCAATCAGCTCGCAGCTCGCAGTTCGCAGTTCGCAATGCAATTTTCAATTTCAAATTCTATGCAAAGCAGTTGTGCAACGAGCCAAGTGTTGGTAATAGCTGTGCGGATTCTCTGTGTGTGTGTGTGTGGGGCAAGGGCATGCCAACCGGTTGCAGTAAATCAAATGCCTGCTACGTATTGACACAAGACTCGGCGTCGTTCTCATTCTCGTTGCTGCTGCTGCTGCTGGAGCGTCAAAGCACTTGAGCAAATACAAATACATTCAGCCAAGAGCTGAAGCTAAAGACAATGTCAGCCAGCCAGCCAGACAGATTGCTAGACAGACAGACAGACAGGCAGGCAGTCGGACTGACTGCAGCTGTGTGCGTTTGGTTTAAATTACATGACAAGATAGTTCCATAAAACGAATACGCTATAGATTACAGCTTATAGCAGTTTTATAAATTGTCACTGAACTGCAGCTAGCAATTAAAATTTATTAAGCTCAAATAGCTAAAGAAATTATGCAAATCGAAGTTAAACTATTTCTTAAGTTTAATAAATTGATAATGAACTGAAGCTAGCAATTAAAATTTATTAAACTGAAGTTGAAATAATAATGGAAACTGAACTGAAAATGAACTGAAGCTACCAGTTAAAATTTATTAAATTATAATTTAGAAAGAAATTAGTTTCATACGCAAATCTAAGTTAAATAAAAATTGAAACTGAACTGCAAGTTAACTTAAAATTTATTAAACTAAAATTGCTAAAGAAATTGCGCAAATCGAACTTAAATTAGTGCTAATAGTTTACGGTTTTAGCTTTAGCAGTTTAATAAATTGAAAATGAACTGCAAATTAACTGAGGCTAGAAATAAAAATTTATTTAGCTAAAAGTACTAAAGAAATTACGCATATTGAACTAACTATTGAACTATTTCTAATAGAATTCAATTTTAGCTTTAGCAGTTTGATAAATTGTCACTGAACTGAATATAAACTGAAGTTAGCAATTTCGATTTAACTATTGGCACTTATAATTAATTGAATTGAACAAAGAAAAGTCAGACATATGCTACTTATATCAATAAAAAGGCAGAAAAGAAAATGTGTTGATATAATAATTGTTTGTAAACTGAACTTAACGCTTATTTACAAGCGCTATATCTAGCGATATATAGCAGATCTAGCAGCGCATAGAAATATGAGAACACGCTCAGTTCTCTCTATAGCTAGTGCTGCTGCTGTAGATGATGATGATGACAATGACTAGTTTACTTGCGCTAATGGAATAGAGCGAAGCTCTTCAAAATCAAAGCATTTCCACGGCGTTTCCCTCTCCTCTCCCACGCCCACTCACTCGCTCTTGGCAGGCAACTTCGTTGGCATGCAAGTGCATTCAATTACTTGATGTGTCTATGTGGCAACTACATTATAGCTATAGCTACCAAGTGTGTTAGTGTGTGTGTATAAAATTGATGAATAAAATGGCAACTGTCGCGCTGATTGTTTATTTGCTGCTTGGCTGGCAACGTCTTTGCACTGACATTAAGCCAAAGCAGGTGTGACAGCAGCTACTATATATACTATATATAGCTATATACATAGCAAAGCTAAACAATTGAATGGCAAAAACTATAGCAAAATTTATGCGAGCTTCAATTGCGTGGCTAAATCAACAAAATATAAATTTATATGAATTTTAAATGTGACTAAATCAACAAAATATAAATTTATTTGAATTTTAAATGTGACTAAATCAACAAAATATAAATTTATATAAAATTTAATATGTGACAACTTACGCAGCATTTGTTATTAAACTTACCTGCAATGAGATAAAAGATAACAATATTATTAATTGCATTAATAGCTATTAGTGAGCTAAATAAATATAAAGCGCGCACAATTTATAATTTGTTTAGTCAATTAAATTGCACAAGTAAATAAACAAAAAGCTGTAGCTCAATATTTGCATATGCGCGGCGCTTGTTTGTTATGTGACTAAGCCCATGGAAAGCTAAAGCTTATTTTTGTATAATTGTTGTTAAGCCTTTAACATTAATTGGCAGGCAAGGTCGTGCTTAGGCGTTGACAATCAATAGCAATCAACAAACAAACAGAAAAAAGTGCTGAGCTGGCTAAAACGGCGCAAAAAATAGCTGACAAAAACTGCTCTATGTGTGTGTGTGTGTCAGGACTCACCGCATGTTGTGCTATTATCAGGACATAAAAATGTTTGCTCGCCTGGCGAGCAAAACCTGCACTTGACCAAAAACTGAGCATGAATTAGCTACGTAGACAAAGCCAGACAGGCAGGCTCAAGCTAAAGAGAGAGATAGAAAGAGAGGGGAATGGAGCAGGAGCTGCGGTAATGCGACGTGCTGAATTTTCCACCCTAAAGACTCAACTAGCAACCCTCTTAGTTCGCTGGCGCTGTTGCTTTCAGTCATAAACTCTAACATTACAATTTCTTGCTTGTATGTGTGTGTGTGTGTGAGCACTTTTTATTTTTGACATTGAGTTTTTGCTGCTGCTTGTTGTTGCTTTTATTGTTGTTGTTGTTAGATAAGCCCCGCATAAAATATTTTATTAGCCGCTGTCACCAACTGCACGCCGCATACAATTATTATGTATGTGTCTGTGTGTGTGAGTGTGTGTAATGGCGCCAGCAGCAACATCAAAAACTTCAACTAAACCACGTACTGCGTGTAAATTTCGTGAGCAACAATTAACCCACTTATATGTTTATAAATTTCAGCGCATTGACTGTGCGTTTAGTTTAAAATTTTTTGCTGCTTTTTTTTCTGAAGCAGCAAATGAAAATTAATGAATGTGAGTAAAATGCTTTTGGCAATGCGCCAGCAGCTGAGAGCCCAAAGACAGTAAATTAAATGTCATATGTCAAGTGCTTGGCTGTCTATATGTATGTGTGTGTGTGTGTGCAACTGCTGTTTGTCTTTGCCACTGCCACAAGTTAATTTTGTGGCTGCTTCTATTTTTTTTCGCCTGCTCGCTGTCTAATATGCGCTTGATGTATTTTAAATTAAATTTACATGCTATTTTTTTTTTGCTGTGCGGCCGCTTGAGCGTATGCTTAATTCAATTGCGCATACGCCATGCTGACGCGCTGCTTTTAATTAGATCAAAGCCGCGTTTGCCAAGTGCTTAAGCCCGCAATTTTTACCTGCATAAAAGCTTTACACTCAAGTAGTGAAATTTTAATTGCAGTCGACGCACACACACACACCAACACACACGTCTATGTTAACTTTTGATGATAAATCGTTTAATGTTGCCTGTCAAAGGTAATAAATGTTGGCTGCGGCGCATGTTAAGCTGCGCACTTTTAAAATTTGCGGCTAAAGTGATGCAAAAAATGCTTTTAATGCGCTTAATAGTTCGCGCATCATTAAATCCGTTTGCATAAAGAAAAAAAATACTTGAGCGTCGTCGTTGCTTTTAACAATTTTATTTTTTATTTCTGCTGCGCTCGTATGTTTCAATAGCTCTGCGCTTAATTGCAAATCGATAGCCGCACGGCTTTTGGCAGACACTGTTAATTGCACGCAACACACACACACAAATTAAACATTTTTGCGTTCAGATTTTTTATAAAGGCTGCAAATTGTAGGAGATTTTCATATGTTATTTTCATATTTAGTGCTGAGCCAACAAGAATTCAGTAACGTATAAAATTCATATTCATAAACAATTTCTATGCTGCTCAGACTTCGCCTTTGACTTTAGACCGCACTCAATAAATCATTAAACTGTATTTGCTCAAGCGTATACGTAATATTTGCAGCTTGTTTATTACAACTACAAGAAATTTATAAACATTTTATAAATAGCTAGCATCATTTTCATTGGCTTTTGCTATAAAAACTGCTACAATTTATATTGCGACATTTGCAACTTATTGATTTATTTGCTAGCTCAATTAATTTGAACTCAAAGTTATGCATTTGAATTTTATTAAGAGTTTGCTTAAGAAATGAAGTTCTATTGAAGAAACTTGAACATTTAATAAAATAAAAATATATGTAGCTCGAATATTTTTCATTGAATAAATTGTTGTTTGAGTCGAATTTGTTTGCTTTATAGCTTTATAATAAAAATGGCATATTATATTATTTGCTAGCTCAATTAAGCGAAGTTTGCTTTTACTAATGAAGTTCTAAAGCAAACTACTTGCTATAAAAACTGCTACAATATATTTTGCAACATTTGTTACTTATTAATTTATTTTTAGCTTTTACAAATGAACTTCTATAGCGCAACTTGGACATTTAATAAATAGCTACGGTTGCTAGAATATTTTTCATTGGCTTTCGAAGCAAACTATTTGCTATAAAAACTGCTACAATATAAATGGCGACATTTGTATATTATTGATTTATTTGCTAGCTCAATTATGCATTTTATCTTTATGAAAAATTTGCTATTTAAAAATGAAGTTCTCTAGAACATTTAAGAGACTAAACATTTATTAAATAGCTACTGTTGCTAGCATCTTTTTTATTGCTTAAATAAATTGTTGAGTCGCTTTGGTTGCTACTACTTGCTATTAAAACTGCTGTATATATTGATTAATTCATTTGTATTAATTAATTGAACTTATAGTTATGCAAATGAAGTTCTAAAGCAGAAACTTGGAAATCTATGTGGACATATTTTTCATTAGCTGCACAAATTGTTTGTCGCTACTACTTGCTATAAAAACTGCTATATATATAATCGATTTATTTGCTAGCTCAATTAATTTGCCTTAAAATTTTACATTTTATATTTATTTAAAACTTGCTTTTATAAATGAAGTTCTATAGAGCAACTTGAACATTTAAGAAACTAAACATTTAATAAATATCTATTAAAATAATATTCTGCTTGCTATAAAGACTACTATATATATTATTGATTGAAAGTTATGCATTTTAATTTCAATTTTTGATAAATTGCTGAGTCGCTTTGGTTGCTATAAAAACTGTTATATATATAATCGATTTATTTGCTAGCTTCAATTAATTTGAAGTTGAAATTTTATTAAAAGTTCTATAGAGCAACTTGCGCAAGCTTTTAAGTGTTTTCTTTAGTTCCACTTACAAATTGTTGAGTGAGTGAGTTTCGTTTTTTTTGAATGCCTACAAATTGTATTGAAATTTCTCGTTTTTGGGCTCGACTGAAAATAAAGTATTTGCAGTTTGTACCTTTACACATGCTGGGGCACGGGCTCTGGCTGTGGCTCTGGCTCTGTGGGCTGCTTTGGTTGCCTGTTGGCGTCTGTTTGACGATGAAGCCCCCATGATGCTCACAGCCACTGCCACGTGTATAACTTATTTATATGGCTTTTACGCACAACTACACAGAAAGCGAGTGAAAGAGAGAGAGAGAGCGGCAAAGAGCGAGTGAGCTAGAGCGGCGCGCTGTTGAGCATAAAAGGCAAAGGCAGTAAGTACTGAACACACACACACGCACACACACACGCATGCAATTTGCGCTTTGTATAGTTGTACCAAAAATACTTTCACTGGCCTAGTGGCTGGAGGGGGGGTGGGGCGTGGCTGGGGGCTAACCCGCTTGCTGTAGTCGCAGCATGACCAAAAATTTGCAATTGGACTCAACAACTTGCCTCTGAAACATGTCCTTTGTGTGCGCTTACACACGCACACACACACACACATACATACAACTCTCTTTTTATATGTGTGTGTGTTGTTGTTGAATGAGTTTGCTTATGTTTGTTTGAGTGTAAGCGAGATGCTGCACATAGTTTTCGGCAATTTCTTTTTGCTTGTTCGTGGGTGCGCAGGATAATTGCGTCTTTGTATGTGTGTCTCTGTGTGTGTGTCGCATGTCGAGGCGACAGACTGTCAGCATTTTGTGCCAATGTCTTGTGGCCAAGAAAATGGCAATGGCTGCCATTAAAAATGTAGAGTAGGCAACAACAACAACAACAACAACTTGCTAGTTGTTTTTTATTTTTACGACTAAGCATTGTGTAAATTTGCAAAATCCATGACATAAGCATAAATTTCTGTAGCCTTTTAAAAACATTTAAAAGTTCTTTGTAAATTTATTTTTTTTTGCTTAGCAGCTTAAATAAATTCGTAATTATTTTAAACGCGCCACCCACGCCTTTTGCTCATACAAAATTTTGTGTTAAAAGTTTTCTTGGCAAAGTTTCGCCCTTGCTCATTAAGTGGCACAATGTGGGGGCGTGGCTGGCATCACACGCCAAAGTAATTATGAATATTTTAGCGAACTTTTTCGCCCACAGGCAGCAGCAACAGCAAATCAAAATATTTCATACGGCTGCGAAAACTTACGAAAAATAATTTTACCAACTAACAAACAAAAATGCAAAAAAGTCAACTTTGGTCAACTTGGCGGCTGATGCACACACAAGATAAATAAATTTATTGCAATTGCAAAATTAATAAAAAGTGAAGCGAAGTCAAGAGTTTGACTTTAAGTTGCCAGTCAAGACGTCAGTGCATTAGCTTTGCATATATAAATATGTATATAACTTATAGTGCACGCTTTGCTTTTGTTGCATAAATTGATTTTGGCTTAAAAGCCAATTAATGCTAGTGGCAGCTTAGTGAGCTGCTGCTCCTTTGGCTGCTGCTGCATTTGTGTGTGAATCTAATTATTATGCAACTTTGATGCTGCCACTGACAAAAGCTGGATTTTGTGGTAGAAAGTTTAACTTGAGCTAATTATCATAGGAATAATAAGCCCCACAGTGCGGCGCAACTTAATTGAATTTTGCGCCCAACAATGCGGCGCCAGCTTAGCGCTACCTTTGAAAAAGGCGCATAGCAAGAAAAGAAGAAAAAAAAAGGTAGCTCTGCATAATTATGAACGCCAAATGGCAACGACTGTTTATTTTTACTTTTGACATTTAATTTTATGCGCTATCGAGCGACTTAGTCTTAGTCTTTTGATGCCTTAGCATAGATTAGCATAAAGTCAACAGCCAGCGCTTTGACTTACTGCCTGTCCAACATTCAGTTCTCATTCGGTTTTCAATTAAAACCCAAGCTACGTGCCCCACAAGCCATGCAACAGTCCCAAGCTGCAGCTAATTTCACACACAGACACGAGCGCTGAAGAATTTGCAATTAGCGTAGCGCATTCGAAATGGAAAAACGTTTGACATCACATCACTGATTTATTAGTCTTAGCTCTAAGCATATTTGATATATGTTTGCTTTAATTTAAGCTTCGATTAGCGCTACTAAATTTATAGCTGCGAGCGCTTCGACTGCTGATGTGGCCTTAAGTGCTGCCTTAACTTTCGTTATAACGCGGCAACTATAGCAATAAAAGCAACAAAAACAAAACTAATTATAATTATGTGTGCGTTATGCTTAGTCAGGTGTATAAATGAAATAAGCAGACGCTGTATGGATAAGCAAAGGGTCTAATAGTTTGCTGTGATATTTATAAATTCTTTTTTTCTTATTTATTTATTTAAATTTAGAACGAAACAATTCATTATTCACATATTTTCCCTTAAAAATTAATATAAACATGATTATCGTTCCTATGGCAGCTATATGATATAGTGGTACGATCTGGCTAATTTTTTTGTTTTATATTTTTTTAGATTTTTATAACTATAAGGATTTATGGCCGCGGCTCCAGACAAGCCCCACTGTGCGCTGCTTTGTCAGTAGCAGTGCTATACACACAGTCGGCTGTGACCAGCCTTAGACTCTGTTTTTTTCACACTGTCGACTGTGCCCAGCTTAAGCTTTGCAGGCTTCTTCTGTACATCTTAAAACTCTGTACACAATATAAAAAAACCCTCCAACTGTTTTGCTAACATTTATTTATCATTGCTTCGACTTTGACTTCTCTGTACAGAGTCACACACTGTCAACTGTGCACAGCTTTAGCTGCTACAGTTTCTTTCCTCGTTTTATTTTTAGCTGCTGCCTAAAATTTATACAAAGCGTCTTAACATTTGTTGACTGCTGCGGCTTGTTATTAGTTTTGGCTGCTCTTAACAGCATCACAAGCATTCAGCTGTGCCCAGCTTTAACTACTGTGATGTTCTTTGTCAGTTTATCTTTAGACTCTATATAAAATATATTCTATTTGTTGAATGAAAGGCTCGTGGCTCGACTTTGATATACCATTTGCTGCTTTAAACAGCCTCTCAAGTTGTTGGATGTACCCAGCTTTAGCTTTCCCCGCTTTTTCTGTATATATTGAAACTCTCTTTTATTGCTTTGACTGCTCAGTTGGGTCATACACTGTCGGCTGTGCATAGCTTTAACTTCTGTGAGTTTTTTTCTGGGTTTATTTTTCGACTCTGTATGAAATATATACAAAGCGTCTTAACATTTGTTGAATGAAAGGCTCGTGGCTCGAGGTTCGCCTTTGAATGAAGTATTGCTGCTCTTAACAGCGTCTCAAGCTCTTGACTGTGCCCAGCTTCAGCTTTCGGCGTTTTTTTCTGTGTATTTTAATACGCTGCACACAATTTAAACAAAGCATCCAACTGCTTATTGAACTTTTGCTGATTCTTTTTATTGCATTGACTGCTCAGCTGGGTTACACACTGTCGGCTATGCACAGCTTTAGCTTCTGTTTTTTTTTCTCGTTTTATTTTAAGACGCTGCACAAAATATTTATAAAACACCTTAACATTTGTTGATTGAAATGTTTGTGGCTCTACTTTGATAAAAGCTACGCTACTCTATATAGAGTCAGCAGCTTTCGGCTGTGCCCAGCTTCAGCCTACGCCGCTCTACGCACAATACAAACAAAGCATACAAACCGCTTTGCTTTGAACTTTGAACTTTTGCAGCTGTTTTCATTGCTACGACTGAGTACAGTTGAGTCACACACTGTCGGCTATGCCCACGCGCACCTTGCGCACAGTTTTTTCTCTATATGTGTGTGTGTGTGTGTGGTTCGCCCTGTATTTGTGGTTATTACTGTTGCAGATAATACGCTGAGCATTAATTAATGCATAACAAGCGAGTTTATGTCTTTTTGCTTTGTCCATTGCTTTTATTTGCATGTTGAGTGCTATTAAAGCTCTTTGGCGCTCTTGGCTGCTGCTTTGGGGGGTAGAAAATGTCATAAATATGCGCTAAATGGCAGCAGCTAGTAAAGATTGTTGCAATTAAATTATAGTTAATGTTTATATAAATTAATGAAGCGTGCTATAAGCTGTTGAAAGTTAAGATCTAAAAGAGTTGCGCAGCCCCCGAAAAATGTAGAGCAGCAACTTTAAGGGCCCAAGTAAATTTACTGCCCCCGACTGAAATGAAGCACAAAGTGAATGCCGCACTATTTATGCGTTCATATCTTTTTGTTTATACACATTTTGTTGTTGAAACGAACGCGCGCATAAATTTTGCCAAGCGCGCCCATAAAAATTGATATAATTGAGCGCCGCGCGGCTTTACAGCCGACTGACAGCAACAACAACAGCAACAACAACATTAACAACAACAGCAACAACAACAGCAACAACAAAAGCTGAAAAAGGCACGCAAAAGCTACAAAAAAAAGGACGTTGAGGACTGCCTCAAAGCAAATGCCTCACGCTTTGGCTTTGGCTTTGTTATGCTGCCTTTTTTTGTAAACGAGAAAAAGGTTTAAAGCAAATCAAAAACTTGGCGATAAGCACAAGTTCAGTTCAGTTCGTTCGGCTAGCAACTGACAGTGAGCGCTGATTGGTATTTTTTACTTTAGGCTCGCATTTTGTTTATTTTGTATTTTGCGTAGCGTGTTATTTCCAAGGCCAGACCATAAAATATTTTACATTTTTGCGCAACAACAAAAAAACACAACACAAAACACACAAAAACCGACAGCAATTTCGGCTATTTGCAGTCAGCAAGCTTAACAAATTTGTAGCATACTTTGCAGCGCTGCGAATGAGTAATGTGCGTAACTTAGCGTAGAGCAAAAAAAAACTATAAGTTTGAGCAGTATGAGAAACACCTGCACACACACACACACACACACATAGATATAACTACAACATTTGCGTGGTAAACACGTAATTAAGCCGCATAGCAGTGAAACATTTAGCAGCGCGGCCTGAGCTGAGAGCTGTCAGCAAATTATCGTTAGCATAACCGCTTTTGGTAACAGCTGTCACTTATTTCATTATGCTTATTATTAATATTTTGCAGCTGGCACACGACATTTAATCATTTTCTTTGCATTTAGAGCGTGAAAATAGTTACAATTTTGTAGCCGCCACGCTTAATGTGGTTTTAGCTTTAATTCTTGTGAGCGTCGGCGCTGTGTTGACAACAAGAGTAAATAAATACTTGAGCAGTGACATGTCAATCTAAATAAATGATTAACTTGTCAGTTTGACTTGCCTGTGTGTGTGTGTGTGCGTGTGTGTGTGTGTGCTGCTTAAGTTGTCAGCATAAGCGCATAAGAATATTTGCTTAGCTATTGTAAACACAAATCTGAGCAGCAGGCTTAACATAATTATATTTTTGTTAATAAAAAATGTGCTGGAAATTGTGTAAATGGCAATAAGCTGCAATGTATTTATTAGTTGGGCAGCGCTACAGTTTAAATTCCATTGAATTTGCGTAAAAGTTATACGCTTAGCTATTGTAAACACAAATCTGATTAACATAATTATATAAAAATGTGCTGAAAAATGAGTAAATTGTATGCAAAGTGTATTTATTAGTTGGACAGCGCATCACTTTTAGATGCATTTTAAATGGAAAATGAAAATGACAAATTGTTAAACACAAATCTTGCAGTATGATTAATATAATTATATTTTTGTTCATAAAAATGTGTTGGAAATTGTTGAATGGCATGCAAAGTGTATTTATTCGTTGGCTGCTACACACTTTATACACACACTTTAAATTGAAAATGGAAAAATGATAAACATAATTATATTTGATAGCTACGCATAATATAAAGTGCAGACTTGCTCTGAAGTGTATTTATCAGTTGGGCTGCGCTACACTTTTGCATGCATTTTAAATTGTATTGAATTTTGCTTTGATTTTCGTGTTGAATTTAGCAACATATATATCTGCTATATATTTATTTTGTACGCTTTGCTTACACAGCAGTGTCAAATGAAAATGAAAAATTGTTTAGCGCAGCACTCGAATGATTTGCACACACACACACACGCACATACATAAAAGGGCAGACACATGCATGCTGAGTGCTTGAAAAAGGTGCTGCAATGTATATAACATATATAATATATACGTGTATATAACGCTCGTAGTTGGGGGTTTAACCCTTTTGGCCAAGTTTTTATGTGCAGTGTGCGTTACGCTCATTTGTTGTTGGGAGTCGGGAGTTGGAGTTGGGGTTTATGCTCAAAGCGCAGTCAATGAATTGATTGATGTATGCCTGGGTTACGGTTATGGCCGCAGCTAGAAAATGCTTGGAAGCAAGCCAAAGCCAAAGCCAAAGCATCAAAAGCAAACAACGAAATAAAATGCGCATAAAAAAGTAAGCAGCAGGCAGCAGAAGTCAGTTGCGTATATCACAGACGCTGCCGCTCCCATTCGCTCTCTCTCTCGCTCTATCTGTCTGTCTGTCTCGGGCGACTGCTCGCAAAATGCACATAAATTACAGTTTTACGCTGACATTTTACTATTTCCTGCGTTTGCCTCGCTGGCTTTTCATTTTTGTAGCGGCGAGCAGTAAAAAACCAAAGCTAATAGCGCTCAACCCAACGCCAAATGGCAGGCAGCAACTATTTTTGGGGCGTAAGTAAAAGCATAGCTATCTTTTTACGCTATGTATGTGTGTGTGTGTGTGTGAACCCGAAATTGCAGCCACACACTGCGGCATGTCGACATAAACTACAAGATTTTATTTGCTGTAGCCCCAACGCTGCTGCTGCTGCTGCTGCTGGCTGCGGGTCAAACTTCAAACAAGCTGAAAATTAATTTAATACGCAATTTCAATTGCGAGCTTTTGCCGCAAGCAAACAAAATAAAAATAAAAAAACAACAGAAAAAAAAGATGATTGTAAATGGCCAAAAGTCATCGGAGCTGGCAAATGAAAATGTAAACTTAAGTGGCATATACACACACACATATATATATATATATATATATATATATATATATATACCTGCCCCTGCGCTTTAGCAACATCATTACAAGTTCGCTACGCTCGCTCGTCGCTTCAAAGCTGCAAACAAACAAGCCGGAAAAAAGGGCCAAGCACCCAATGCTTAGCTACAGCTACAGCTTGTGCGCTGTTTGCTGTGTGTGTGTGTATCTCGCACATATTTTATTTACACCCACGCAGCGCACTCGACACACATTCAGCGCTAGTTTCGGGGCAACATTAATTGGATGCGGATGTGCCAGTTACGCTGGCAGCGCTTCAATTAAATTCAAATTAAGTTTGGCCTAAGCTCAGCAGCTGGACAGCGCTGATTTGTGTCTGTGTGGCCAATAAAACGTAGCAAATGATGCCCCAATGACAGCGCATAAATATTTTTGCACTCGAAGCCAAACGCTGCGTATACGTAACGAACCAATTTAATAAGTGTATGCGCTAGCTGCTGCTGCTGCCTGCCGCTGACTTGGCCAATTCGTTTGCGTGTTCACTTTGCTGCGAATTGATTGCGCTTCGTTAAGCGTAAGCATTGCAATTCGCGCGTGCAACGTAATAAACTGTGCCACACACACACACACAAGCATAGCCAGCAGCATTTGTGTGTGTGTGTACCTGTGCCCAACTGGTTGCGTTTAAAAACTGACTTCCTTCCGCTTTGTTAGCTGCAGCAGCAGCGTCGAGTCTCGGCCGCAGCCACAGCACGAGCCAAAATGCAAGTGATACAAATGCGATTTGCTTGCGGCTGCTGCTGCTGCTGCTGTTCCTTGTGTATGTGCCCGCAGAGATTTAAGGCTTTGCCTGCTGACACTTTTTTCAGCTTGATGGCGCCGCATACACAAAGCGAAGGAGCGAAGAGCGCAGGAGCGAGCAGCGCGCAGCGCGCAGCGAGACGTTACAGTCTATTTGGCAGGCGGCTTGAAGGCTTTACGCATGCTATACCCAACTCAAAATGCCAAACGGAAATTATTGAACGCACTCCACACACACACACACACACAAAGGAGAGCAGCACGCGCAGTGGGCGGCGCAAGTCGCATTTACACACATTAAAAATGCAAAAAGTCAACGACTGAAAATCATTGCGCACACACACACACACACAAAGAAAGAAACAGCATGAATATATTCAACGATTACAATGCATTTGTATGTGTGCGTGTGTGTGTGTTAGCCGGAACTGCCATTTGACTTTTGTCAGCGCGCCAATAATCGATTGAAATTCAATTTTTCGTTATAAGCCAAGCGCACAAAAATTTTCATAAAATCAAGTTAAATGCAGTTTTTTGTGGCTTAAACGTTGTTGACTGCGCCGCAACTTTGTTTAAAGTCGTTCAGGCCTTGTCTTTTAACTCAAGCGCTGCACTATGGTCCCAAAGTCGATTTATTTTTTTGGCATAAAGTCGAAACTTCAAAGTAAGAATTTTGATGATAAGAATTTTTGCTGATGCAATCTTTAAAGTAAAAACATACATGGCACACATACAATATAATTTTTTAAAAATTTATAATATTATGTTAGATTTTTTGTAAGCTCTTAAAAGTCAGCAATCAATCAGACACTTAAAACAACAACTAAAATTTCTTTTGATATGATTTTAATTTTTGTCACAATTAAATATTTTCGCGTCAATTAAAATAATTTAAAAAAGTAGAATGAAGATAAAGGTATGTTTTATCTATTTTTGAATAGTTTATTTTTATGTGTAGTTTCTAGTTTTTTATTGGTGTGCGTTGTATTGTTATTGGATTTGGTTAGAAATTTAAATTCGTTCTCTACTTTTCGTAGAGTGTAACTAACAAGCTGAGCTTACTGAGAAAAACTAATAACGTACGTTTTGTACTTATAATAACGTATTTTGACGCCATAATATTTTTTCCCCCTTCGAGAAAAACTTACATCTAAAATTGTTGAAAATTTTACTATGTGCGCACAAAAAAAATCGTTAAAAATTGAAATAATGAAAAAAAAATACAAACTAATAATAAAGTTCATGCCAAATTTCAAGTCCCTAGCTTTATTATGCGAAAAAAAATCGACTTTGGGACCACAGTGCGCTGTAGGCAAACTTTTTCTATATAGAATGTGCGCGCTACAGTTTGACAGCTTGGCTTTGGCCTGGCTGCTGCTGCTTCTTCTTACATTTCTACAAAGTTTTTGGCCGCAACCCTTTTGAGCAAGCCCAAGTCCAACCCTCCTTAGTCATTTAAATTAAACACACTTTAAATGGCTCTAATGCCAAGTGAGGCAGACGCAAGTCAAGTGAAAATCATAGCAATTGCCAAATGGCTGACAAAATATAAACGTAAAATCGCTGGCACATGTTAGAAGAGAGAGGAGAGAGCGGAGAGCGGAGAGCGGAGGAGAGCGAAGAGCGCAAGCTGCTTACACTGAGTAGGAAATTAAAGTGGTTTTGGTGCCGTTGCTTAGCTTCAACTTCAGCTTAACGCTGCTGTAGCTGCAGATGTGTGTGTGTATGTGTGTCTCTGTGTGTGTGTGTGTAATATCTCGGAAATTACTTCGCACTGTTGGTGGTGGTTGCTGCGGCAACTTTGACACCGTTTTTACCGTTGACTTTGAAGTTGCTTTTATTTCGAGTTGAAACTTTTTTCTCAGTCAGCTTAACAATTTGCACCTGACACAGCTTCCGTTACGTCGGCATTTTGGCAAATTGACATTTTTACTTTACACACACACACACAGCACTCATAAAGCACTCATAGCTACAAATCACAGCGGTCAAGCAGCAACTGAGAATTTGCTAAGCTATGCATAGCAGTCAGCATGTCCTTTGACTTGCGCGTCCTTTGTCTTTCATGCGTATGCGCCTTTTTTTTTTTTTGCTTTGCGTTCTGCGCTTTGTGTGTGTTTTGCTTTTTATGCTGGCGCCATTTTGGCTACCTAAAAAGTGTTGAATGAAAGCGTCTTGAGCCTATTATGTGCTTATGTGTGTGTGTGTGTAAATAAGCCAGCACAAGTGCGTTCTTGCGTTATCGGCGTAGCTCTTAGACCTTTCACTTGCCAGCAAAGCTTTTGCTTTTGATTTGTTTAGCTACGCGCCGCACACTCCACACAGATTGCAATTTACTGTCACTTAATTTAGCGCCACAATCTTTTAATATAATGCATAGTAAGCCGCCCCCCAAGTGCATATCAATTTCAATACAAGTCCAAAAACTATTTGCCACACACATGAAATGGCAACAGAACTTTGCGCTGGCCAAACAATTTATTTCTAAAACTGTGCAATGCCATAAATGACAGCGCCCCAAGCTAAGATATATGCATATGAAACTTTTCATAAACCATTTACCAGCAGCTACAAAAAAATGAAACAAAAATTTGCTGCCAAAAAATGCAAAATGGCAAAAAGATGAAAAGCACGCAGCACAAATTCTTTGATAAAATATTTTTGCAAGCGCTTTTAAAGGATGTGCGTGGGGCTTTGCTTTAAGCGCTGATTTATATAGACTATATATAGTAAAAAATGAACTATATACATTGTTTAGCTCAGCGCGCTTTTAAGTAATAAATTATGCTGTGACTATTTGTACATTTATTTTTATATTTTGCGCATAATTTTTACAGCGTCTTTCAAATTCAAACAGCAACAATAAAAACTTCAGTCTTTGTAATCTTGAATATGTTTTTATGCAATCGAACTCGACATGTAAATCAGCTGAGCAACTTGAAATTGCATGCAGCATGAATAGCAAATAGCTCGAGTCTAGTCTTGTGACATGTACGCTGTGAGTTTTTTTAGATTAACTGCCAACAAAAATTATTATAGATATAGCAAGCAGTCGCACATAAACGGAAGTGGAAGTTGAAGTCTGTGTCGTTGGCAAAAAGATATTTGGCCAAAATGCGCAGTGAAAACGAAACGAGCGCAGAGCGCAAAAAGAAAACCGAGTAAACGGAATTTGACAAACAATTTCAATAAATTTCTGCAAATAAGTGACAAAGACAGTTGGCTGCTGTGCAAGCGAGACAGCGCTAGCTAAGGCGAGTGAGTGAACGACAGCGTAAGACAAAATGGCGGCGGCCATGATGAAGTTCAAAACGAAATTAAGCAGAGAAACAAACTAAAGCAAAGCTGCTGGCTCTGTCTCTGTGTGTGTGTGTGTGTGTGTGTGGAACGGAAGCAGGCAAGCGGAAGGGATAACAAGTCGAATGTTGCGTTGACAATATTTGTTGATGTTACGCTGTGTATTAACACGCACACACACACACGCAACTCAAAGTTGAAGCATCTTGGGCTCTCTAGGTTCAGAGCTCTGTCATATCGCAGTTCATTGATTCGCCTGTCAGCTGTCAGCTATGTAAGCCGCTTCCTGCCATGCTTTGCTCGCTCTCTCGGCCGCTCTGCATTTGTTGACCAATCTTGTTGTTGTTGCTGCTGCTGCTGCTTCCTGAGCTCGTTTTGCTTGCCCAGGCTCAGCTGCCGCTCTTTGCAATGTCATGACATGTCAACATTTAACACTTGCTCTAGCCTGCCAGCCCTTTTTCCATCATTTTCGTAGCCGTTTTTTTCTTATTTTTTGCGCCTAGCTCATTTTGCCCACATATATATGCTATGATTTTTTTTCAGCTGCCGCCTTTGCTTGTCTGTTGACAAAAATTTGTCAGCTGAGCAAAATGCTATCGAAAGCTTATTATATTTTTGTGTGCGTGTGTGTGTGTGTGTGTGTGTGTGGGTGCGTCTTGGGCCAAATTGGACTTGAACGCTTCAATGGCTTATGAATTGCAAACGAACTGCTGGGGCTGGGCTGGGCTCACAAATAACTAAGCACAGTAAGCATGTGTGTGAAAATACATAAATGACAGTTGATAGTCGAGATTATGTAATTGGAATATATTTATATAATATGCGAGCTATATAATTTGCTATACGCTCAAGCTAAGCGTTCACATTATTAAAAATACTAAGCATATAAAAATATATTTTTAGCTGCTGCTTGCATATCAATTGCAACTTGTTTGGCTTTCTAGCCTCAGCCAAGCAATTCACTTTTAGTTTGCCTGCGGTGTGGCACTGCTTTGATTTATTTTGATGTTGCTGTGGCAAATTCGTTGCCTGGCGGCTGCCTCAGCACTTGACTTGATTGACAATAATAATCTCATAGCTTGAGCTGGCAAATTGCAGCCGTTGGCAAGTTTAAGGTGTTGACAAGCGTTCGAGAGTCATAAACAGGCGAGTCGTAAAAAAATTTGAGCAAAACTTTAAACATGCGCTACAGATAATTATGGGACTGCAGAGTGCCGAGCGCAAATCGTATAAAAATTTATAACTCACAATGTTGTTCATGAAAATGACAAAGCCACAGCAGCAGCAGCAGCAACTACAACAGCAACAACAATGACAGCAGCAACCGCAAGGCGGGCAAACAAGCGAGCATCTATTTTTATGTGGCAACGTTACTTTTTTCTTTTACGAGCGCCTAATAGTATGCAATATGTATTATGTACAAGCACACAAACACACACACACACACACACATGCAATGCAAATATATAGTATGTAGGCCTAGGCCCCAGTGCTAAAATTAAACCAGACGTCGTCGTCGTTGTCGTTGCCGTCGTCGCTGTAAGCAACAAACTGAGCACCGCAGCAACACGTGCACTTTGCTATTGTTGTTGTTGCTGCTGTTGCTGTTGATGAGCGCGAAAATCACAATTTTCCCTGCAGTACAATTTGCAAAGGGCTCAGGCAAAGGCTCAGGCTCAGCCTTAGCTTGTTGCTGTTGCTGTTGTTGCTGCTGCTGTTGCAGTTGCGAAAAATTTGCCCACAATGACAATGTTGCTGACAGGCGCGCACACGGGCAAAGGCGTTGCGGTTTGTTAGCAGCAGCAACATCGCTGTTATCCTTTTATGCATTTTAATTTGCACACACACACACACAGAAGCACACACACATACATAGCTATATACATAGGCGCAGGCACGTGCGCTGCTCAGCACCCGTGGGTGTATTTCGAGACCGCATCATATGCGTGTGTGTGCTTGTGAGTGTGTGTGTATGACAATCATAAAAGCAGCACATTAGAAATTATATGACAGACACACACACAGTCGGCGTTGCAGCTGTATTTGTATGTTTATGTGTATGTGCTGGGGAATTCATTAGCAATGCTCAAAACGCGCTAAACATTGAAAGTTTGCCACGCCCACGCCCACGCCCCCACGCAGCAGTCTCATCACTTTAAAGCGACAGCAGACAACTCAGCTGTGACTCGCTCTCACTCTCACACTCTTCTCCCTTCTCTTTCATTTAGTGTCGTTGTGTGCCCCTTGCGTATGCTTATCATAAATTCAAATGTGGCACAATACATGTGCTTCATTCACATGCTGAGTGCATTAACCCAACAATGTGACTGCTAATAATACACGCACACACATGCACACACACACATGGACACAGACGCACAGCAGTCTAAATCAGATTTCTGCTATAGCCATAGACACTTATCAGTCACATTTGGCATTTGATTAGTGCCAGCCGCAGCGACTTAATTGAAGCAAAAGCATTTGAGCGCGATTTAAAATTGCGCAGCTTTGTTATATATATTTAATAATAGTCTAAAATTTAAAAATATAATAGCTAAGCTAGCACTGAATATTGAATCAACCTCGAAATATACGCAAAATTAGCTTTCAAAGCAAGTTTTGAGTAAGCACATTTATATATATATAAAAGTATATATATAAACGTATATATAGAAGAAAAGTATATATAGAGAAGTGATGCACTTAAAGAAATTTTGTACTTATTTGACTTAAGTCTCCATACTCCGAACTATAAACTAAATAAAGCGGCAACCAACCGAATTCAATCTGCGAGACATCACAAACTCTTCTTTGAAAGTTACTAGAGATACTTTGAACTAAAGTTGCGTCTAAAATTTTTAATAAAATATAATAATAATAGATAATAATCTATCGAATCAAACTCAAGCCAAACTAAAATCAGTCTTTAAAGCAAGTTTGAGGCAACACAGATTCAGCTTTTATAGCAAAACGCTGCATTTCAAGGAATTTTTGTATAAATCGTAGCGACTGTAAGTCTCATTAGCTATGTCGAAGTATTTCTAATCAGCTGCATAAATATTAGAATGATAATCGCTATTTACAAATATATATTGATTTACTTCCTTGAGCTTGTTCATGGCTATAATAGGAATAAATCATTATAAACGCTCTCGTGTCTATATGCGTCAATATATTTCAAACCATAAACCAAATTAATTTCAATTCAGCTGAATATCATCTTTGAGCTGACTTTAGACATCACAAATTTTTCTTTGATAGGCAAGAGCTATAAATCAAGAAATTTTTATGAATACTAGAAATTCTTTTTCATTGCATCTTTATATAGAATCTCTCTAAGTTGTGCTGTTCCCACGAAATGGCTTAAAAGCATTCAGGCTGAAATCTTTTGAGCTTGATAAGCTGCAACTCAAGTTGAATAAAGTCTTTGGCTCAAAGTCGCTTTATGCAGAAAAGTTGCTTCAAATCAAATGCACTGTCTATTGTTAATATTATTATAGCTAAACTAACAAAACGCATAGTAAAATAAAATAATGTACGCCTTATATTCTATTTTATGCAATATTATTATTATTTAGAAATATTTGTAGCTAATCTGCAGTGAGCTTAAGGCCACTTGTCTTTATCATTAGAAATATTGCTGCAAAACAAATGTCTTCTACTTTTGTTAGCAATAATATTATTAAGCAAACTGTTTGAAAATTGTTTTTATATTTTATATATATATTTTATTTATTGTACTTACCGTTGCTGTTGCTGCTGAGCGCGTTGCATTGCCCACAAATGTGAGCCCGTCGTATTGGCGCCGCTCTGTTGCTGTTGTGTATGTTGCTGAGCTGCTGTTGTTGTTGTCGTCAGGCGGACAACAGCTGGGCACGCCCACACCCGTTAGGCCATCCAATGCTGCTGGCTGGGCGCGGGCGCGCCGTCGTCGTCTGCGATGTCGATGATGTGGATGATGTTGGCGCTGGCGTTGATTGTGACGACGACAGCGTTGCTGTTGCGCTGCAGCGTCTATTTTAATGGCAGCAATGGTGCCGCTTTACAGCAGCACGCAACCTTTGGAGCAAGGTTTAGATACTTTGCCTTTGCAGTGTGTGCCACTGACTTCTGCTGCTTGCTGCTTGTTTTGCCTGTTGCAATTCCCTAATGCTGCCACATGGCTGCAGTTGCTGTCGAGCGCTCGAGCTTAAAATTTATTAGTATATGTTGTTGCTCAGGCTGTGTTGCTGTTGCTGTTGTTGCTTTAATGCCTGTGAGCTGACAATTCCATGTTCATGATAAATTCCTGCAGCTTAAGTCTAAGTTCTGTATTTTTTATTAAATTTAATGTTGTTGTTTTTATTGCTGGCAGCACGTTGTTGTTGTTTTTGATGTTGTTGTGGTAGTTTCTAACAATTCCAATTTGCAGTCTTCAACGTTGGCATGGCTGCAATTCAAATTGAAAATAATCAAGTGAATTAGTTTTGTGGCAAGAGGAAAAAGAAAATTTTTGGCAGGACGACAGCAAATTATTTTTAAGAGAAATTAACCAAATGCCAAGCACTAAAAGAATAAAATATTCCCAAGTTGCTAAATTTAATAAAAATAATTCAATTTAAAATAATAAAATATTCCCAAGTTGCTAAATTTAATAAAAATATTTGAATTTAAAATAATAAAATATTCCCAAGTTGCTAAATTTAATAAAAATATTTCAATTTAAAATAAGTTCCTAATTTAATAAAATATACAATTTATTTTTTAAATATAAATAAATTAAAAAAAGGTACGTACATATTATTATTATTATAAAAAAAATAAATTATAAATTCTAGAGCATACAAACGTTGCTATATTTTTGAATATGCAAAACTTCTTATTACTTTTGCGCTTTTAGTAAATTTTTGGCAAGTTTCCTATCTGGACTGCCAATGGGGCTTGCACTAAAGCTATGCGATATGTCTGTTTGCCACGATTTTTGTCACATTTAGCAGCTGCAATTTGCATGTGTGTGCATGTGTGTGTGTGTGTCTGTAACAATTTATATTGAAAATCGCTTGCAAGCGGAAGCAAATTTTCTGTAAATTATAGAATTTTTTTCGTTGCTGTTGCAAATTTATCGCTTTTGAGTTTTGGCTGACAATGATAATGCATGTGTGTGTGTGCTTGTGTGTGTGTGTGCTGACCTAACATGCTACGCCCTTTTGACAAATTGCCAACAGCAAAAGAAAAAGCAGCGCAGCTATAAATACAAAATTGCAAAATACTAAAATTTGTATAAATTTTTAAATGCTGGCGATAAAATTTGTTAAATGTTACTGCTGCTATTATATTTAATGAAATATGATTTGCATGCAAATCACTGTGCACAGTTGAATTGAAATTCAAAACATGCGCTAGCAATACCGTTGACAAGCTTAAAATAATCAAATCGATTGAGCTGGAAATTCAAAACTTTGCGCGCAGTCAAAGCGAAGCTCATTAAAACCAAAGCGCTAGACAATGTGAAGCTGAGCGCTTCCGGTCTGAGAGTTGAGCGAGGCATAAAATGTGAGTTGGAAATACAAAAATGTGCAGCTGTAAATTTCGAAATGGCAAAATGCAAATGACAAACGAATGCGCAGAGCGGGGCAATGAAAGAGTCGCTGCCTCTAATGAGTGCGCTGACATAAAAATAATTATGAATTACAGCAACTCCAACTCCATTTTGTTTAGCTATATATCATAGTACAGCTGCATGTAGGAAGTGCGCATAAAAATAAAATGTTGAAAATAATAAAAATATAAAAAAGAGCAGCGACACAGTTGCCAACGAACTCGAGCGCTTTAGTTGCTGCTGCTCATTGTTTCTTCACAGTAATGCGACGTCATCGTCAGACGACGACGTCGCTGCCGCCCCATTCAGCGGCAGTCGCAGTCGCAGTCGTTGTCCGCAGCTCGTCGTCGTCGTCGTCGTCGTCGGCGCTGGCGCCTGTTGTCTGTCTGCATTTTCATTTGTGGCGCATAAAAAAGGCAACAGCAGCAGCCCCAAACTAAAGGCAAAAGAGCTGCCAGCAAATGTCCATCAACAACTACAACAAATGCTATTTACTTATGTGTGTGTGTGTGAAGCATAAAAGCACATCACACACACAGACAGACAACTGACAGACAGACAGACAGACAGTCAGACCAACGCACTGGCAATGGCTTTACTTCGTCTCAGTCTTCAATTGCGCTCAGTGTATCAGTTTTTGGCTTCCACAGTCTGCCTCAATGGCTAGCCCTGTGTGTGTGTGTGTGCCACAGGTCAGACAAGTGCAACATTGCCACAACTCGTGGCTTGTTTATGCGCTTAAAGCGCTGACGAGTGCCAAGTGCGCTCCAAACTAATGAGTTGGCTTAACTATTTAGCAAGTCTCGGAAATAAGCAACAGAGTCAAGTTAAGTCAACTGCAAATTGTGCGAACAAAAGCAAGTTGCAATTTCTATTCAGTTTATTGCATTGCTGCTGCTTTGTTTAACAATTTTTCTTTCAATGCGCGCTGCTTATTGCGCTCATAAATAAAAAAGCGACAAGAATTTTACAGCAAGCAACACTCAATCAATGTTTAAGTTCAGCTTTAATTTCAGTCATTCAGACTGACGATTTGTATTTATTCATATGTTATTATTGCTTAAATTAATTAAACATTAAGTTGCCTGTAAATTTATTAAGCAGTTGGTTGTTCAGCGTTAAATAAAAATTAATTAAGATTGCCAATGGACTCAAATGAAAAGAACTTGAGCATACAATTATTAATATTAATAAAAAGGACTCTAAAGCATGTTTCGAGTTGCTATAAATTACATATTGAGCTAAAATTCTAATGTAATGGCAGTCAATGTTTCATTTTTATACAATTCTGATTAAAAAGTTTCGACTTTAGTACATTCGGCTTTGATTTCTTTAACAGCTGGCAACATTAAAATGCTACTGACTTCAAAAACTCAGTATGAGGCTCTACTAGAAATAGATTTATGCATTTGATTTTAAAATATTGTAGCATTTGTTCGTTTGCTTTAAGTTCTAGAGTTGCTACAAATCAAATATTGTGCTAAAATGTTTCATTTTTACACAATTCTGATTAAAAGTTTCGACTTTAGTACATTGGACTCGGATTTCTTTAACAACTAGCAGCAATACAATGGTATAGACTTGAATAACTTAGTATAAGGCTCTACTAGGAATTAGTTAATGCATTAGAATTCAAAACATTGCAGCATTTGTGCAATTGATTGAAGCTCTGGAGCGTCTGCAAACAATTAAACTATATTACGTATACGCATTTAAACTAGTGTTATTCTCCTGTGTGTAAATTTATAGATTCACGCATTTGAATTCAAAACATTGCAGCATTTGTTCAATCGCTTGAGTTTCTAAAGCGTGTTCGCAGATTTCTATTATATTACGTATACGCATAAGCTTTTATAACTCTTTTGTCTGTAGCTTTAGCAAGCCACTAGTTTTGCTATCCACCTCAACTGTTATTTGTCTGCTGCAAATTGCAGCTGTCGCTTTTATAAACAAAACAAAAGTGAGATTAATTTGTTGTTAAAATTGTTGCGCGCACAAAGTTTTGGGGGCAGCGCTGCGCTCTCAAATGTCACACAAGTGCGACTGCTGGCTGATACATCAATTTTGAAATTATTTGCTCAAGCGACGGGTCGACGATGGTTTGGGGATTGAAGCGTGCTGCTTGCTTTGCTGGCTGGCCAACATAAATAAACACTCGATATTCAATTTAGCAACGATTCATCAGCATATGGCGCACACAGAGAAACAAAGTGAGAGGTGGGGGGGTGTGGGGGCGTGGCTGGTAGTATGTGGAGCAGTGGCCTGAAGTTAAATTGACAACAAAAGGCGCTCAGAGTACCAAAAAGCAACTTCAAAAAAGGCAAATATTTGTGCGTGTACAAAAACAACAAAGAGAGAGAGACTGAGAGAGGGAGAGAGCGACTATGTTGTCAAAGTTGGCGACACACTTTACAGACAAACAGACAGAGCGACTTCAGCGCCAGCACTTCAGTCCCCCCCCGCTACAGAGACAAAGGCGGGCAGGGCAGGGCAGGCAGCTCGTCAGGCAACTAAACAAGTGGGGAATTTACGTTTAAAACAATGAAAACAAAAACAAAAAGCGACACACAAAAGAGCGCTGCTTACTTTTATATGCCAAACGTACGGCAATGTAGGCTGAACTCGCAGGCAACATGACGTATGTGTAATATGTGACGAGTTGTGTAGCAAGCATAATGGAATAAAATCGTATTAATTAGAGCAAACGAGCGCAATCGCTTTGATGTGTGAGCAACAACGAAAAATACGCATACGCAGCGTATAACCAGCGCACACTGCTTAAGCAGTGCAACAAACAAACAAAACCAAACATTAATTAAAAGCTGACAACATTTTGATTAAAATGTGGGCGCGCATGTTTATTTAATGACAGCTAAAATGTATAAAAATAATAATTAAAAAATACAATTGAGTCGCTTACCGACTTCAGCGTGAGGCGTGAGAGCTACAGAACCGGAAACGCAATGAAATTCGATACGCGACGACGACGACGACGACGGCGACGGCACAACACAAAACTGTGACTACGTGGCAGACGTAACGGCGACGGCGTTAACGGGCAACTAACTGAGATTAGTTGAGGCTCGAGTTTGAGTTTAAGACTGAGGCTGAGAGTTGATTTGGGCAGGCATTTGTTGCATACGCTACGTGTTTTTTTATTTATAACTTTTGTTGTTTAACTAAGCAGCACACATTGAAACGTATGTGTGTGTGTGTGTGTGCGTGTGTGTGTGCGTGTGTTTGTTATGTTTGCATAGACAGACACAAGTGTTGCTGCTTTGTTGTTGCTGCTGCTGTATACAGGGTGTTTGTGCGTTACAGGGTGCCACAGTCAGCACGCTTTGGAACTTTGTTTGTCGGCATCGCAGCGGCCGCAACAAATAACAATTAACAATTTGTTTGCTCATTTGCATGGCAATGCTGAGCACATTTTTTTTTTTTTTTACTTAAGCACTACACTCTCTTTCGCTCGCACGTACACACGTTCGCTCGTTCGCTCTCTCTTTTACTCTCACACAGGGGGCACAACAACAATTTGTTTGGCAGTACAATTGGCATGTAATGTGAATTTAAAAAACTGCTGCTGCTACTACTGGCTGCTGTTCCAATTTTATTTATAATTTATGCGCTTGGCTGCATTAATTTTTCATTTACTGCTTGCTCTACTGCTTTTTATTGTTTGGTTAACACAACGCAACGCGTTTTTACACGGCTCGGCTCGATGCGTACGTTTTCTTCAACCCGCGGGCTCTGAGGCAACTACTGGCTGGACGCTGCTGCAACGTTGAAAAATTTCCGCAGCCAGCGACTGAAGCGCTACACAAATTTTGCGCTGCCAGCGTCGCTGCTCGTTCTCTCTCTCTCGGCTGTGTGCGGATGCTGTGCGCAGTTTGTAGCGCGACAAAGCGACAAAGAGCGGCAGTGAGAACAGTCGCTCTTTATACTCTTTGAGTTTTAAGGCTTTATAATATGTTTAATAGCTGCTATAAGTTTAATTGGGAAGCAAAGTAAAATTTGCGCTTATAAGTATGCTATGATTTTTTAATTCAGCACAAGCGCTTAGTGCGAACTAATTTTAAATCAAATGTGCGCACTCTTAAGCGTCTAAGTTAAGCAAAAACTCTACACAGCTTCAAAAGGGCGTTTTACTTAACAAGCGCGCGCGCTCTCTCGCACTCTCTATGGCGCTCTCTGGCTGCTGCGCTCTTGTGTTGCTTCAGCTGCTGAGAAGAAAAAATTGTTTGCTCTGCTTTGCTCTGACGACAACTTTGTTCGCCCGCACAAAAAGTGCCTAGCTAATAATTTACATACAGGGCGTGGATTTTTGCTACCTCTGGGCGCACTTAAACGCGTTCGCTCTTATTTTTTGCTCTTTGTCAGTGTGCGTGTGTGTGTGTGTTGCTGTTGAAACAAAGAGGGCCAGGCCGGCCAGCAAAATATTAGGGTATATCTGCTTTTGGTGATGCCACAAAACTGTGCAGCATCACAGTGGGGGGTGGTGGTGGTGTTGTTGAGTGGGTGGTTGGTTCTGGCTACAATTGTTTGTTTATTTCTAAACATTGTTGTCCTTATTTTCGGCCAGGCCTTTGTTATCCTTTACTTGTGGGACCAGCGCGCCTTGTTTCATTATGCGTATGAATGAATTTTATTTGTAACTCAGCTATGTGTGCGTGTGTGTGTGTACATATGGGTGCAAATGAATTTGATGTAAATTGCAATTTCATGCGTATTTTCTTTTCGTTTTCACACACACACACACACAGACAGACAGCGGCACGTTCGGTTTTATCTGCTGCGCTCTTCAGTCTTTTTTAGTGTGCGGCATTCAGTGTGTCCTGGCGTCGTGTCCTGCTGTGCGTGTAATTGATAATGATCTCGATTGTGGTTTTGCTGCTGTTGTCGTTGCTCTTTTTTGTGTTTCGCTTTGTTTTTGCTTTGCCTGAGCGTCTTTGACAAAAAGCATAGCATACTTTACAGCCTGTTTATGTTGCATGCAACGTGCTATGCTGCTTCTTTTTTTATTGTTTTGAAATTCAAGCTGCGTAACTTTAGGTAAATTTGCCTTGGCATTTATTTATACGACTTTCGCATGTATGTGTGTGTCAGTGTGTGTGTGTGTGATGACTGCGTGACAATATTTACAATTGAAACATGTCCTAAGTTAACTTTATTTTATTTGTGCAACGTTCAATGGTTATGAAACATTTCTTAGCCTCTCAACTTGACTCTAAGCCAAAAGGGTTCACTTTGTAGCATTTCAAGCCGGACCGTGATTATGCCCAGCAGCTCAACTGAAGCTGAAGCTGTAGCCAACGAGCGCAAGCGTGCAATGAAAGTAAATGTAATAAATTACAGCGAGCGAGCCGCATAAACCTCAAGCTTTCATTTGATATTTAAAAGAGCCCTCAAATCAATTTCACTGTCATGGCAACACATGCGGACCAAATGCTGTTTATTTAACTTTATTTTTTCTTTATTTCGCGTGCTACAAATTCAATTTGCATGTCTAGTCAACCAATTGAAAATGCGTGGTAAAGCAAACACCCACACGCACCAAAGAGAGAGAGAGAGAGAGAGCGCGCGATAGCTAAGTGTATGCCTATCAAAATTCAAGCGCACACAACAAAAAAAAAAGCCAAAAATACTTACGAACGCAAATTTAATTAAAATGCACATATATTTCGCTTTGGCAAGTTTTACTTAAAGCTTTTCTAAATTGTGAAATAAATTTGTGCCACATGATTTGGCAATTGCTAAAGTTTAAAAACTGCACATTAAATAACAAAAAAATAGCTATGAATTTGAAATTCAGCTTGAAAGGCCAAATTATTTTTTTTATAGTATTAAATGTGTGCAAGAGATTTGTGAAAATTATTTTTTTATAAAGAAAATTGAGCAACTCGTGCAGCATTTTTTAGAATTATTTAATTCAATTGAGCTGCAGGCAAATGCCAAATTATTTCTCTATAAACAAAATACAGCAGAGAAAACTAATTGTTGAAATTTTGTATGCAGATTTTCAATTGGTTTGCAGCTATTATTAATCAATCAATCAAGTTAAAAATATAACTATGGCTTTAAATATATTTTCTAAGTATTTTCTCAAAATGTTCATAGTTATTTATTTTAAATAATTCTATTTCAGAGAGAGAAAATGAAAGCTTAGATCTAATAAATAAATTCTTTATGCTTAAATATTTGCCAGCGAAAAGTTTAACTATGGCTTAAGTAGCTTCCAGTCATTGCTCCGAAAATTTGTTGAGCAGTGTTATTTGCAGTTAAGTTGCAGACCTAAGTTAAGCACGTTATTTAATTTTCTAGTTGTTTTATGCAAGGGAGAATCGAAATTAAAGTAATGTTTTATATATATATTTCTAGCTTTTTATTTATTTAATTTTATTTAAAGGAAAAAAATCTATATGCTTGGAAATCAATTTATTAAAATTCAAGGCTGAGTTCTAGTTATAGTTTTATAGCTATTTATTTATTTAATTTTATTTGAAGGAAAATTTTCTATTTGTTTATAAATGAATTTTTTTTAATTCAAGGCTAAGTTCTAGTTTTAGTTGTATAGCTATTTATTTATTTAATTTTACTTAAGGGCAAAAAATGTATTTAGTTATAAATTCCTTTTTTATTATGATACAAGGCTGAGCTCTAGTTATAGTTTCATAGCTATTTATTTATTTAATTTTATTTCTAAGGCCAAATTTATACGTTAAGAAATGATTTTTTTTTAAATCAAAGCTGAGTTCTAATAAATTCTTTGTGCTTAAATGTTTGCCAGCGAAAGCTTTAACTTAAGTTAGCTTTTGTAGCTTCCGTTCATTGGCCCGAAATTTGTAGCGCAGTGTTATTTGTTGTTAATGACTTGAGTTAAGCACGTTAAGCGCACAATTGTTGTTTAGTATCCGCTGCGTATGCCACACTTGGCACACAAACTGTAATTAGCAGTAGAGCAATAGCCAAAGCAATGGCTAAAGCAATGGCAAGAGCTGCAGCTACTGCTACTAAAGGGGAATGTCATTTGTTAGGGCACACACACACGCACACACGTGAGAATATTGCAAGCAAATGCCAGACATCATGGTCAATGAATGGCTGCACATTTCGGCGCTTAAAAATTATGGCCACATGTGGGCAATGTGGGCAATGGCCAATGACCAGCGGCTAGCAAAAGCGAAACCCAAAGCGGACTCAGTTCTAAACTCGCTGCAAAGTGTAAGTTTATGGGGAACTGAACTGCAGGCAGCAAAGAGCAAGAGTAACTCACTGAGCGTTGTTGGGTGGGTTAATTTGTAGGCAAAACGCGTTTGTCGTTGAGCGCAATGACGCATCAGCAACACTCACACACACACACACACACACACATAGAGCGAGCAAGTGGGAGACGCCTTCAATACAAATATACAAAAGGGCGATGGCTAGCAACACCTTGGCTTGGCACTAGCTGTGGCAAGCGGGGCGTATGAGTAACAAGCGTAGCGCCCAAACATATTTCATTGTTCACTTTAAATGTTAAGCAGCCTCGACCATTGTGAGCTGCTGCCGCTGCTGCTTGTTGTTGTTGTTGTAGCAAGGAATTCTCTGCTTTCGTGCAAATGTTTTAATGCTTTGTCGCCGTAGTTGCAGCATCAGCAGCAGCAGTACTGCTCAGCTAGCTATTTTATAGCTTAGTGTAATTATTATTTATAAATATTTTAATTAAAAGGTTGCTATATATAGGCTGCTCAGCTTGAGCTGCAGTTTTAGCATTTATAATTGTTTTGCTTTTGATTAACAGTGTAGCACTTTTAGCTATTTATCAAGCTTATATTTGAAACTAAAATTTTATATTAATATTTATTTATAAGGCAATTGGCACTTAGCTATTTTACATTTACATTTGAATTAAATACTTTTAGTTTTAATATAATTAAAAGCTGTTGACCATTGGTACATGGTTGAGTTTTTAGTTGCTGCTCGACTTAAGCTGCAGTTTTAGCTTTTATGGAATAAGTAGCGCAGCACTTTTGACTATTTTAAAGCCTAAGCATGAAGTTCAAAGTGCTTAATTTTAATAAATTGAAAAGCTGTTCCAATGGTTCATCTGTTTATTTTTAATCGCTGTTCAGCTTGAGCTGCAGTTTTAACTTTTAAATTTGCTTTGCTTTGGATCAGCAGCTCAGGAGTCTTAGCTATTTTATAGTTTACATTTGAATTAAATACTTTTAGTTTAAATATAATTAATAGATGTCATTGGCATTGGTTGAGTTTTTAGTTGCTGCTCAATATGCGCTGCACTTTTAGCTATTTTCTAGCTTACACTTGAAGTCCAAAACATTTGAATATAATTAAAAGCTGTTGACCATTGTTGAGTTTTGTTGCATATGTTTATGTTTTTAGTTGCTGCTCAGCTTGAGCTGCACTTTTAGTCTTAATGGGATATTTTGCTTTTGATTAGCAGTGCAGCATTTTTAGTTAATTTATAGTTTACACTTAAAGTTCAATGTATTTAATTTTAATATAGTGAAAAGCTCTAAATCACTGAAGATTAGATAGGTGTTGATTTTTAGTCTTTAATCAGCTTAAACTTTTAGCTTTTATAGTTGTGAACGCAGCACAGCACTTTTAACTATTTAAAGCTTACACTTGAAGCTCAAATCATTTAATTTTAATATAATTAAAGGCTGTTGACCATTGGCACATGTTTGAGTTTTTAGTTGTTGCTCAGCTTGAGCTGCACTTTTAGCTTTTGTAGCTGTTTTGCTTATGAACAGCAACTCGTCACTTTTAGCTATTTTATAGTTTATACTCGCAGCTAAAGGTATTTAATTTAAATATAATTAAGCTATAGGCACTTAATTTTTTAACGCTGCACAACTTGCGCTGCATATTTCGCTTTATAGCTTAAGCTTGTGCTTAATTTGAATATAATTAAAAGCTGCGCCTATGGCTCATTTATTTATTTTGTATACACTGCACTTTTAGCTTTTTCTAGCTATGCTGCTCAGCTTCGCTGCTGGCCGCACCTGAGCGAGCGTTCAAAATTGTATGGCAATGGCTTTCTTTTGTATAATTTTCTTCTTGTGTTGTTGACTGTTGTTGTTTTTGTTGCTGCTACTTCTACTTATTATTGTTGTTGTGCTTGGAAATGCTGCACATGCCTGGGCGACCGCATGCCTGGGCTTAGAGGGACGCCGCAAACATTTTTGGGTCCTACTGCTTATGTGTGGCCCGCGTGCTGTGCTTTACCTTCTCGCTGGCCGAAAATTTATGGCTCGGCCTCCAAAATGTTGGCGCTGGCGCTGGCAGTCGCCAACGAATTCGTTTTGCTATTCGAGTACAGTAAAGTATTTTTTTGCATTAAGCAAAAATTTGTTGAAAATATTTCGCCTGCGCCTTGACCAAAAGCAGAGCAGGCAGCAATTAAGCAGACGAGCGTAGCTGCGTGTGTGTGTGTGTGTGAGTGGGCCGCATTAAGCGCTTCATTAAATATTTAAGTTTGACCTGAACTACCTTGTGTACAACGCTGCGTATGCGTACTAGCGCGCGCGCGCTCCCACTCATTGCCCCGTTGTAAGTTGTTTTCTTGCTTGTTGTAGTTTTTTTTTTGCTGTAGTTGATTCGCTTGTGGCCGTGGGTTGTGCCTTGTTGTTGTTGTAGCTTGTTGCAACTGCAGCTGCATCAAAAATAATGTTAAGTGTGGCCGCGAGCATGAAACTGACATCATTTTCAGTTTTCTTTTGCTGCTTCTGCTGCTGCTAGCAAAAGAGTTAAAATTCTAGTTATAGTTGCTTTTAATATCTGCTCAAGCTGCATACAACAAAAAAGTAAAGCTGCTGTTTTTTTTTATTATTTATTGCACAAGTTTAAAAACTGTTTAAAGTAGCGCCACAATGACTTTAGTTGGCTGCTAATGGAACTAAAGCGAGCTGAAGCTTTTGATGGGCGCAACTTGGACTGTGTACAGTGAACTTGCTTAGGAGTGCGCACTGTACTTGCTGCAATTATAACAAACAGTTTTAGACACAAGCGTTTCAAGCAATTTGCATATTAAAATGGCTACGTTGCGTATACGTTATGTGTGATTGCCAGTGTCAGTTGTCAGTTTTGTCTACATTTTACTTTGTGGCAGCCATAAAGCATAACCGCTGCAAATTAAAAAAAAAGACACACACACACGCACACACACACACACATACTAAGCATATTGCTTTGCTTTATGACGCCTTCGGTAGGACTTGGCATTGGGTAGAGCTAACATGTCTCATAATTTTACAAGTGGGCGGCGGCGCCTGAAGTTTAACCAGTTACACACACACACACACATGCATACAGCGCTTTGCTCATTTGTGCGGCACAGAGTTTTCGCTTTTTTGGGTCACATCCTTTGGGAGCAATGCGTCAAAATCAGTGTCAACGCGCAGCGTGCAGCAAGCAGCGCTCTCGCTTCAACTAACTTGGCTACAACTGTGTGCGCTCTCAATTTGAGACTGTGTGCGTGTTAAAAAATTAATTTCTGCTGCCATGCAAAAGGCGCATTACACAAGAGCTGCGCGCACTTGAAAGTCTGCAGGCACAGATTGGCTTAGTTTTGACACACACACACACAGGCAAACACACATACATGCAAAGCTGCTCGCTTTGTATATCAAGCTAGGCATGCAATAAATTTTGGAAGCGCGGCGCAATGTCATTACCTTGAATAGCTACAAAAGCTCGTTGCAGCTTAGACGCTGCCAGCTGCATATAGACATTATAGACGTATTTGGCAAGCGCTTATCGGCCCCCAAAAGTGGCAACTTTGGCTGCAAACGTCTTTTGCCGACATGACAAATATCACAGTTCGTTATGACGCGTATATTGGAGCTATGTGCAACATTTGCGCAGCTGCTAATGCTGATTAGCTTGGCTGTATGCGTGTGTTTGTGTGTGTGTGTGCAGTTAAATTTAATAGGCAGCGCAGCAGCTGGCGGCGCATTTTTCGTTGCATACTTAATGGCGTCAGCATAAGCGACGCGCTGCGCTGCGCTTCGAATTTAAGTGCAACAACAACAACTCGGCGACTGCTTCAAAACTTGCTTTATAGCTCGTCACTGACAACGTCGTTGATGACTTGAATAATAATCATAATAATAACAAGGACATGTCAGTGCAAGAACAAAAGCACACCTGGCAACACACACAGCGACGCACACACACACACGTGTGCACTTGTGTTTGTTTTTCGTGACGTACTGGCAGCTGAGCCGCCCCACGCGCTCAGCACTTGAAGTGTGTTTAAAGATAAAAATGCAGTTTATCCTCTTTTCAGCGCAACTAACTGTAAGCGCTGTAGCTGTGTGTGTGTGTGTGTGTATATGTGTGCACGCTTTTGGGTGCTTTGAGTGCTTTAGAAAGCATTTTTTTTCGCACGCTTGCAATGCTTTTTCGTCTACTTGTGCGCCTTACGATACGTTCTTCATATATATGTGAGTATTAGTGTGTATTAGTGTGACTGTGTGTGTGTGTGCTATCTACGCGCCAGACTTGTGCCTGAATACTTTTCAATAGCTCTTCAATAGTTTGCCGTCAACACTCGCTTTGGCATTGAGTGCAAGTTTTTTGCTTTTTGTTTTGTTTTGTACATTCAAAGGACACAGCAGCAGCAGCTAGAGTCGAGCTAAAGGAAAGGACGCTGCCATAGCGACAACAATTTGTCAAGTTTCTAATTATATTCAACATGAGTGCCAAGCTGAGTTTCCTTTTCTCTCACTCTCTGTGTGTGTGTGTGTGGGCAACGATTTGTGTGCCATTTAAATAGAAATTTAAAATAGTTATTTAGTGAGAGCTGCTTGTAAATAGCACAACGTCTTGTATAAATTTGCGCTTAAAGCGGCGGCTCACATATGTGGCTCAGTTGTAACGCTCATGGCCAAGCAGCGCAGCCGACATGTAAACAATCTGCTGGCGCCAATACACAACAAATTTTCGCTTGATAAACTCAAGCGGCATGGGGGGGAGGGCAACTAGATAACCTTGCTCAGCAAATTTTATTTGCGCTTTTCATACAATTTATGACACACAAAACAAGCAGCAAGCAGCGCAGCCAAGCAGCTAATTTGTTCAAAAAAATATAAATCAGTAGGTAGTGATTGAATTTTCGGCAGTCAAATGAATTGTAAACTCAACTCTGACTTGCTGAAATTAACTGCGCATTTGATTTTTTTTTTTTGTAAATTTCTTCTTATGCTTTGATAATTTTGTTTATGTGCGCACTGGCATAAAATTATATGAAATATAAATAGCAAAAGTTTACAGCTAAAGCGCTCATGAATTTCATATTAGTCAAAAGTTGCCCAGTCCGCAGCGCAGAGATTGATGCCACACGCAATTTACACAATCAAAATTAATAATTAATATATAAACTGTGAGAGCGACTCACACAGCCCACAATTAGCCAGGCCAAGCTACAAAGTCTAGGCGCACGAGTTTGGCTCTCTTGGCTTAGCAGCAATTGGCCTTCATTTGTGAATGAGCAAATAAGTGAGCTAACTGTAATTTGGGCTAGTAATCATTAATAATTTATGGCCAGTCAAAGGCTTAAGCAATCGCCCAGCTGTGTGTTCGCTTCACCCTTCACACCGAGTGGCACTTTGACTGTCGGACCACTTGACGTTTTTGTAAAAGGCAAAAATTTTAAATAGCACAAATACTCATAATTCATTGTTTTGTTGTTGTTGGCGCACAAACAATGAACTCTGCTTGGCCTTTAAGTGTGGCGCAGACTACAACGAAATATTTTTTAGCTTGCAAAACAATTTGTTTATATTTTATAGTAGAAACTAGGCAAGGGTAATGCGCGCTTCATGGTAATTGTAAGGACATTGTAAGGAGTACAAATATTAAGTCTATACAGCAGCAGTTAAGCTGCTTGGCTTGTGTATTAGCTTAGCTTTCTATTTATTTAATAAAACGTGTAGCGGCCTCAGTCTTTGATGTTTGAAAGTCTTACAAGCAGTGTAGCTATTTGAAACTGCTATACAGTCAATATTAAAGTTTATACTTGAACGTTAATATAAAGTCAAGTCTATTCAAAGCTAAAATAGTTATATTATATTGTCTATATTAAGTGCAGACCCTAGTCAGCTGTTCTACTAAGCTTAAGACATAAGATCGTCGCATATATTAAATTGCAGCAATCACTAAAAATTGCGCATACGCTGCGTTGTCAAAGCTGCTGTTTCTTATTTTGCTTCATATGTGAACTGCTGTGTTTAATTGTATAGTCAGCTAGCCTACTAAACGTATGAATTTACAAAAATTGCGCATACGTTGCTTAGTCCAATATATTTATTTTATTTTCCATTATTTGTGAATTCAACTCTAATATTCAACTGGCCTACTACACTGACGACCTAAGATCGCCGCAAGTAATTTCATTCATTTCAATCTCTAGTCTAGTCCAAAGAACGTACTGTATTTTATTTTCAATTAGCTGTGAACTCCTGTGTTAAGTTGGTTAGTCAACTGGCCTTTCCACAAGTATATAAATATATAAGTATATAAATCGCGCATACGCTGCGTAGTCTAGATATATATTTTATTTTACATTAGAAGTGAACTTATGCGTGTAGTTGGTTAGTCAATTGGCCTACTGAGCGTCATAAGATAGCTGCACGTAAATGTTCCTAGGAATTGCTAAAAATTATTTATTTATTCTATTTTACATTAGATGTTAGTTCAATTCAACTATTCAATTGGCCTACTACACTTACAACTTATGTCTGATGATGGCCGCAAGTAAATTCATTCATTTCAATATCTAAAAATTGCGCATACGCCATGCTACTGTATTTTATTCTCTATTAAATGTGAACTTCTGTGGCTAGTTGGTTAATCAGTTGGCCTACAAAATTTACGACATAAGATCGCAATTCTAGCAATGTCTAAAAATTGCGTATACGCACCTAAGTGCAAGCTGCTGTATTTTGTTATCTATTAAGGATAAGTGAACTTGTGTGTGTAGTTAGCTTGTCAGCTGGCCTATTACACTTACGCCTCAAATAAACATTTCTATGAATTTCTGGCAATAAGCTACCTTAAAAACGCGCATACGCTGCGTAGTCCCCATCGCTGTATTTTATTCTACATTATATTGAAACTTCTGTGGCTGGTCAGTTGGCCTACTACACTTACGCTTAATATCGCCGTTAGTAGCAATGCCTAAAAATCGCGCATACGCTACGTAGGTGCGCGTTATTGTATTTTATGCTTCATTATGTGTAAACTAGCGGTGTGTAGAACTTTGCTTTTGGAACAGTTATCATGCCATGTGGCACATTATTAGTGGCAAGTGATTAAATTGACAGCAAATGTGTGTGTGCGATTGTGTGTGTGTGTGTTGGTTAATATGTCTGTTTTGTTTATTTGTTGTTCCGGCTGCTGCTGCTGCTGCTGCTTTTGGTTGTTGGCTGAACCTCGCATTACTCACGTACGCCTACATTGCAGTGAGTGGTACGTGCTAATGCTCGCATATTGATAGAAATGCTGTAAATATGCTGTCAACAGCAACATGACTGCGAGCCATGTGTGTGTGTGTGTAGCTGATGATTTTTGTGGGCTGCGCCTGGCTCTGCCTTTAAGGCAGACTTAGGTTGCCAACGCGAAATTTAATATGGCAGCTTAGGCTGATTTTGTCCCCAGGGGCGTCGCTTTAAGTTGCAAAATTCAGCACACGAAACTGTTTAATTTAATATAATTAATTACTTATATAATACAGTTGGGCTCAAGCGAAGCTTTAAACGCAAAATTGTATGAATACCTCGCTTTGTTTTGCTGCTGCTCATTTCATTTTTTAAGCTTCTTTGAAATCTTATCAGCACAGCCCAATAAGCATCACTTTCCACAGTTCCACGCTGGCTTTGGCGACAAAACTTTGTTGCACATATTTCTTTTTTTATTTGCCGCTGCCGCTGCTGCTTCCAAGAATTTTGCTTTATTATAAAAATGCGTGGAGTATATTGAAAGCAAACGCAAAGAAAAATGAAAATGCCACCCCCAGACTGCGACTCCAACTCCACTCTCTGTTGCTGTTGCTGTTGTTGGTTGGTCCAGGATGCGTCGCGTACCTGTCGCTGACTGATGACAACAGCTTGGCTGCCTGCTAATCGAAAACGTGTTTAAGTAGCTACCGCCAGCATTTAATAAAATGTTGCCTTAGATGTAAACAATGTTTAAAGCAGCAGCAGCAGCAACAAGCGCGTCTGGCAGCAATGACAAGGCAAATGAGCGAGACTTGAGCTTGTTCGACAGCCCAAGTCATTTGCTTGTCACTCTTATACACCAAAATCAAAAAATGAGTTTGCTCAACTAGTTGCAAGCCCATTTCAATTGATCGGCACATCAAAACGAAGTCACATGAACTTTGTAGACAGACGTCAATGTAAGTTTCCTTTATAAATTGATTAAACATTATTGCGCCTAAGCATTTTAATATTATTGGTAAGCTTTGCTCTTTTCGTAAATTAAACTTGGATAATCCAAAAATACACAAAAGTGCAAAAATATATATTAGAAATATTTCGCATTTAATTGTTTGCCATATTTATGAAGCTTACAAATCAAAAGAGACAACTTTTTGATCTGCCAACTGCATTTGGCTAAGTAAACGCTTTATATAGAGATGTATATATTTTTTGAGCTACATAACGAAACTATCGGCTCTCGCTTTTTATTGAAATTGAGATTTGAAAGCAAAGTTGCTCTATAGTTAGTCACTTATTATCTCCTTAAATATTATAATAATATTCGCTCTAGTTGTAAAGATACAACGAATCAAATTCTTGATTTACAACCAGCAATAAATCAGAATTTACGCTCTCCTGTGTCTGTATCATTTCTATTAGGTTTTGAGCTACATATCCACTCCACTTTTTGTTAAAGGAAATTTTATTTATAATTAGCTAACTACTATATAGGGTAGGCTAATTCAGATTAACTACCAAATTAAATATTTTGTATCAAAACAGTGATTAATTTTTAACTAAAACTATTTTATAGCAGCGAAGCTGTAGCTTATGTTTAAGGTTTAGCCTTTTTAATTTATATTGTATTGTATTTATATTTATATAAGTCAAGAGAGTTTTGAGGGCTTAACATATTTTATTCGCTTTGATTGGACCAACGATCTGCAGCAGCTGCTTAGATTTATTTCTACAACTCACGCTACTCTAAGCTTAACTATTTTAGAGCATTTGCAAATTATAAACGTAGTAAATAGTAAATATTGGATATAAATTTTTCAGCTTGCATATATTATAGACAAGTGTAGATTTGTATAATCAATAACGATATTCAATGTGAATAATGTTGACTGCATTGATCAACGAGCTTCAGCAGCCTGCTCCAATTTTTTGCTATCACTCTCTTCTACTCTAAGCTTAGCTTTCTAAGAGCATTTGCAAATTATAAACGAAGGAATTACTATTCCGATATATTTACTAATACATATAGCACATCATTCGAAAAGAGGGATTGAATAGAAGTTTTTGAACTTGCATAAATTATAGAGAAGTGAAGATTCATTAGTTAAACGATTCTGCAGCAGCCTACTCAATTTGATTGCTATAACTCTCTGCGACTCTTAACTTAACACTGTTAGAGTATACGCAATTCGCTGTGAGTGTTTCGCTGCTTTGTTTTTTAAGCTATTTACGCAAAACGTGTGGAGTTGGCTGCGCAGCTTCATTTTGTTGTCATTGTCGCATGCCGCTTCAAGTTTTGCACGTGCGGTTGCTTTGAGGCTTGGCCTCTCGCACTCGCTCTCACTGTGTGTGTGTGTGTGTGTGATAAACATTCTTATCCTTGTCAGTGTATGCTGCTATGTAGTCAGCGGCAGCAGGCTGTGCTTGGGCTGGGCTGGGCTGAAGTATGCACGAGCTTAGTGTCTAACAAATGTGCGCCGTGTGACAACGAGAACGACAACGACAACGACTTGGCTGGGAGGTGCCACCTGCGGTCGCATGCCACATGCATGCGCTGCTCACTCTCTTTCGCTCTCTCTGTGTGTGTGTGTGTGTGTAAACGGAATGAACGGTAATCCGTCGTGTTTTGAATAACAAAATTGTCTGAACGAGATTGTTGTACAGTGGAATTTTAGTCAGGCAGCTAACAAACCGCAAGCCATGTCAAATGGCAGAGGTAGAAACAACAAGGCGCAGTGCCACGCCCATGTATACATGTGTGTGTGTGGAGTTTTGTTTTTAAAACACTCAAAGGATAAAGGCTAAACAGTCCAAGTTGAGTGCACGCACATTCTTGTTGGGGTTTGTCAATAAAAATAAAGAGCGCTGCCTGCTTTTAGGCGCTGTCTCATTGCGTGACAATCGTCACCTGCACACACACACACACACACTCACGCATATACATATAGCAGCCCATTATGCAATAGCACTGCCTGCATTTAGCTCTAAGCTCTACAGAAATTCAAGTCTAGCTGCTTTTATTTTGCAGCTTAATTGGCCCGAGTTGAAGCCAAATCCGCTGGCTTAGTTGATGAGGGTTAATTTGCCAAAAGCTTTCTCAAAATACAACAGCAATGCCAATTAACTTAAAGTCTGCTGACGCGAAGCTGAAGCGACGCGACGCGCCACGCTGCGTATTATAAATTTAAATTTCAAAAGGCAAACAAACGCAGCAGCGCCGACTACAAATGCGAACCAAGTCCAAGTCCAGGACAGTGTCAAGTTGTTTATCGGGCGGCTTGCAGCTTGGCTGCTAAATTAAGAAAAAGTATTGGGGAGCAACTAGCCTCAGCTCGCTCTCTCTCACTCTCTCTCTCGCTCTACCTATATTTGTCGAGTTGCTGTTGACAGCATTTGCACTTTATCCTTGTCACTTTGTTATCGTTTGTGCTGTTGTGCCATTTTTCGCTTGCGCCCAAGTTTTCTCTCTGTGTGTGTGTGTGTGAGGTGCGTAACTTTTGAGAAATTGCGGCACAAAAGTCAACGTGTAACGAGAAAATAATAAATGTCATTAATACAAGCGCATGCTCAACAACAATGTGAGTGCCCCAGTGTCGTCAGGATGTTGCCACTTGAAACGAATGAAGTATGAAATTGAAAACCACACCAGGACCGAGCGTAGCAAGTTTAAAAAATGAAGCGCAACATCAAATGGTCAATCAAATGGCAGCTAGAGACAGCAACAGGTGACAAAGTCATTGGCTTAGTTAGTTAATTAATGCGCTTTAGTTTATTAAACAAATGTTGCCACATCAGTTACAGCAAAAGGTTGCAAACTTTGCAACTCAAAGATAAATGCGACTGGCACTTTAAATTGTTGTTAAATTAATAAGCATTCAATATTTATTAATACAATTAATTGCACACGCATTAAGCGCAGCTTAATATTTAATGTGCTTTTAAATTAAATTAATATGCGTCAGCTATGCATTAAATATATATATGGCTTAAGTGTTAATTAATTTGTAAACATTTTGAGCAGCGTTGTATTGAACTTGTTTATAAATTAAATTCATAGTGAACTAAATTTTTGGTATGAGTTTTATGCAATTTTTATTAATAAATGCAAGGCATGAGCAGCTTAAAGTATTAACTTATCTACAATTGTTTTAATTAATATTTTTATTGCACTTTTAAATGTTTAAAATATATATATGGCTTAAGTGTTAATTAATTAGTAAACATTTTGAGCAGCTTATAAATTTCATTTATATTTAAAAGGCATGCACTAAATTTTTTGTATGAGTTTTATGCAATTTTTATTAACAAATAAAAGCATTGAGCAGCTTAAAGTATTAACTTAACTACAATTGTCTTTATTAATATATTTAATGTGCTTTAGTTTTAATTAATTAGTAGCTTAATGGATTAAGCAATGCATTGAACCTGATTATAAATTAAATTTATAGCTAAGAGGCATGAACTATAATTTTAGTTTGAGTTTTATACAATTTTTATTATTAAATAAAAGCATTGAGCAGCTTAAATTATTAACTTGACTACAATTGTTTTAATTAATATTTTATGTATTTAAAATATATATTTGGCTTCAGTGCTAATTAATTAGTAAACATTTTGAGCAGCTTAATGTATAAAGCAATGCATTGAACTTGTTTATAAATCGAATTTATATTTGAGTCTGAGTTTTATGCTTTGCCAGCTTTGAGCAGCTTAAAGACTTAACTTGACCACTACAATTTTAAGCCAGCTGTCTATACATATTAATACATTTTAGTGTATTAGCTAATTGCTATGCACAAATGTTTTCATTTATTAATAATCAGCTGCATTTAGTCTTTGTGGCTTTGCATTGTGGAATTTTCTTAGCTATCTACATTTCACACTTTAATAAATTTAGCCACACACACACGTTAAGCATTAAAGCTGATTAATATGCTGTCTGGCTAGCCATTGTGTGTTAGCCATTTCCGTTTCTTGGCCAAGACAATTGCAACATGTTGAACAAAATTAGTAAAGACATTTGCAATTTGTGGGCTTGTTTATATTACTGACACTAATTAAGGTGCTTTGACATATTTGCGCAGACAATAGATAAACATAAATCTAAGCTCTGATATGCGCTTGGAATTTTGCATATGTGTGTGCACAAGCAAATTCAATAAAGTTGCTTCGCATTGTTTGTCCACCAGGCAGCTCAAGTGCTTGGCACAGACCAAACAAAGTGGCCATTGCATTGAGCCAAGGCGCATACAAATCAACTGCACTAACAACAACAACAACAACAAGAGGAAGAAGAAGAACAACAAGAGCATAAAGCAGAGTCACAGTCACATCAGCGCGTCTCATTGGGGGATTGTGCTCTGCTGGCGCAAAGTAAACTAAGATGCCAGGCTCGATGTCAGCAGAGAGGGCAGCAGCGCATTCAGTCAGTCTCAGCGCCAGCGACAGCGACAGAATAAGAAGAAGAAAAAAAGTGCAGCAGTATAAACTTTGCCTTTTTTTGTTGCCTGCCCTGACAGTTTACTTTGCAATTTAACTAGATTTTTGGGCATACAAATAATCAGTGCAGTTATTTGTTTAAAAAATCAAAGACAATGGCAGTAAATTATGCACAGAAATTTTAAATTAAAAGCAACACTTTTATATTATAAGCTTAAGCATTAAAATTGTGGCATTAACTAACTGCAGCTTAAGCTAAAACTAAAGCGTCACTTTCTATTTTATGACTCTCTTACTGTAGCGTCACTTTTTCGCATATGACTCTCTAACTGTAGCATCACTTTGTTGCACAAGCTTCAGCTAAAGGTGAAGCGTCCCTTTTTTTATTATGTAACTGTAGCATAACTTTTTTGGACAAACTTAAGCTTCATTTAAAATTGAAGCGTCGCTTTTTATTATGCGATTGTCTAGCTATAGCGTCACTTTATTATCATATGAGTCTCTAACTGTAGCATCACTTTATTCCACAAACTTCAGGTTAAGCTAAATTTTTTTTTATTATGTGACTCTCCAACTGAATCGTTACTTTTTATTATATGACTCTCTAACTGAAGCGTCATTTTTTTGCTCAAAATGCAGTTTAAGCTAAAACTGAAGCGTTACTTTATTATCATATGACTTTCTAAGTTAGAGATGTACCATCACTTTATTAGCATGTGCCTCTCTAACTGTAGCGTCACTTAATTATCATACGACTTTCTAACTGTAGCGTCACTTTTTACTTTTAACTTAATTTAAAATTGAAGCATCGCTTTATATTATGTGACTTTCTAACTGTAGCGTCACTTTCAATTGTATGTTTCTCTAACTGTAGCATCACTTTTTAACGTAGCTTTCACTTTATTAACATATGTCCCTCAAACTGTATTAACACTTTGCTGTTGCACAAACTTCAGCGACTCTTTAGCTTAGTGTATAAACATTGTCGTTGCATTGTTTGCACTTGTTTTTGTTTCTGTTGTTGTTGCTGCTGTTGTTTAAAGACAAGTTTTTGGCCGCTGATCGTGCATTGGCCTTTTGGCTGGCTGTGTCCTGCGCTTTGTTGTGCTCAGCGCTTTCACGTATAAGGGGAGGGACTATGGAAGCAGCAAGAAAAGCGAAAAATGGAGCACATAGCACTTGCCGCAGCAGCAGCAGCAGCAGCGTCCATTGTCTGCTGTTCCTTTAGTTTGTTGTATTTTTCATTTGTTTGGCTGCAGCAGCAAAATGCAAATGAGCGCAGCAGCCCCACATAAACAAAAAAAAAAACAATAACAATAACTAAAAAGTTGTTACAAAAGCAACTTAAATATGAACTTTAAGCCAAGCGAGAGAGCGTCGAGTAAATTTAAGTTGCATTTGTTATATTTTATTTACTAAGCCTCAAATGTTATTTGCAGTCATTGAAATTGAAACAAATATGTGCGTGTGTGTGTGCGTTAGTGTGTGTGTATGAACTCGTAAAAAATAAAGTAAAGCAGCAAGTGAAGCCTAAAGCCATTTGTGTAGCCCTTTTGTGTAGATAGCCAAGAAGAAGGCGCAAGCCAAACACGCAAACTTGCCTTTGCCTCATCATGCCAACATTAATGTGCAGCTTTGAGTGTGTGTGTCTCTGTGTGTGTGTGTGTGTGTGTGTGTTAAAGTTATAGTAAAAGCGAGACGCACGTATTTTAATATGTGCCCCCAAAGCAGAAGAAAAATCGCACGTACGTGACTTCATTTGCTGCTGTCCCATTGTTGTTGCCCAATAAGCCGAAAGCCGAAAGGCACAGGCGTTGTCTTAAGCCAAAAACAGAGTTGCCAACACTAGGCAGGGTTGCCATGGCTGAGCCTAGCTAACTATTTTAATAATTGCAAATTAAAAGCGTTGCGGCTAATTGAATTCGAAACCCCACACACCGCACACCGCACACCTGGCGTATGCGTAATGGCAAATCAATAGCACAGCTATCTGTGTGCATGTGTGTGTGTGTGTTTTAGTGTGTGTGCGTGCAAGCGACACATGTTTTAATTAATAAATGCCATTGTTAAATCGCCAGTCATTAGTGCAGACTGCGGCAAACTTGAAAAATAACTCACCATAAGTTAAGAGCCTTGAGCCTTGGCCAATACTAACCTGTTAGGCAGCAAATTGGGCTCATTATGCGGCGCATATATTTATCTAACAATAACGCAAGTTGGCTAATGCTGATGATGATGATGCGCACGCACTGAAAAACCAAATCAAATGCTAACGCATGGCTGAGTCAAATTGAGATGGCAGACTATGCACATATGTGTGTATGTGTGTGTGTGTGTGTGTCCAATGAATCGTGCATTTGAGCCTGCAGCAGCTAAACAACTGTAAATTGTCTCAACTAATTTCTAAGCTCGAGTCTGTTGTTCGCTTTTGTTGCTTTTGTTTCTTTGCTTCAGCCACATTTTGTGGGTTTTTAGCGCTGGCGCTCAATGCTCAGTCAGTGCTCATTAGGGTGCCACAAATCAAGCCATGTATTTATTTTTATTTATTAAGCGCAGCTGTGGCGCCTCACATATAAAAGTGGCAAGCAGCCAAGCCCGGCCAAGCGAAGCTGCATGTGGGTCATAAATAAATTGCCAGCGATTTGGCTCAAAGTTAAAGCGCGCACATATTTATTTACTTAATTGTTGCTTAAACATTAAGTTTTAATCCACTTTTTGTTGCAATCAAGCTCAACCGCATTTAAAATCCGCACAGACAAACAGTTGATTGAATATTTGCGCAATGCAATCAATGAAATGTCTGGAATTTCAATTTCAATTGACGAGCGACAAGCGTCAGTCGCATGTTGACGCCAAAGTTTTCAACTCTAAAGCCACAAAAATATTAATAAAACGCAGCGTGAAATTATAGCAAACGCTAAAAAAAAAAGTTGATTGCGCAGCTGTTTATAAATATTAATTAATTTATATAACTAATTAAGGCTGGCTGAAATTGAATTTATTTATATGCTTAATTAATGTAGCTATGTTTACAAAAGTTGCTTAAATTAAATTTAAATAAGTAGCTAAAATTAAATTAAATTTAAATGTAAGCAAAAGCACAAATTAGATTGAAATAAGTAAAAAAAAATTACAATCAAAACTGCCTTAAAGTTAATTATTAATATTAATTAAAGCAGCATATAATATTCATTAAAATAAATATTGCAAATAATATTAAATCTAAGAGTAAGTTAAATGTGAAGAGAAATTTTAAGCCCAAAGGTTGCTAAACAGGCTCAATATTTATAGCAAAGATTGGGAAAAGCCAAATCAGTTGTAGCTTAGGGTAAGTTAAAGTTAAGTTAGAAATAAACTAAGTATTTTAAATAATATTAAATCTAAGACTAAAATAAGCAGAGAATATTTAAGCTTCAAGGTTGTTAGACAGGCGAAGATTGGGAAAAGCCAAATCAGTTGTGGCTTAGTGTAAGTTATTAATATTAGTCAAATTTAAGTTAGAAATAAACTAAGTATTTCCAATATTATTAAATCTAAGAGAAGTTAAATATGAAGAGAGTTTTTAAGCTTAAAGAAGTGTTGAGTCTAACAAATTCTCTGTTAATTCTCTGCTTATTTATTATTTATTGCAAGGACTGGAGCAGCCTCAATCAGAATTGTATTAGTGCTAGTTATTAATAGTAGTTAAAGTTAAGTTAAACATTATTATTATAATTAAAGTTCTATTATGCCTTCCACTGGCAGCTGAGCTAAAGTTCCTTGTTCAGGCCTATTAAGTGCAGCAATTCCCTCTCCTCAAGTTGCTCATCTTATTAGTATAGAGGCTACAAGTCCCCAACTGACTGAGTCTTACTCTTACACTACTCCAGCATCTGTCTCGTCGTGCTCTAAGCAGAGTCTGAATATTGCATACATGACTCAAAAATAAATGCATACATAAACTTCGTTCAATTCTAATTTGATTTGCATAATTCGTACGCTTTCTAGTTTGGCATGCAAGCTTTATTATTATACTTCATATAAGTTCAGCTTTAAATAAACTGCAAGCTGCAGCATTATAAACAAAATTATTCTATAGTAAAATATGATTCTATTTTAATTCATAGATGCAAACCTAACTAAGCTGCAAGTTAAAGCCTTTCAATGTTTACAAAATTATAAAACAATTCTTATTATTATTAAGAATTCTATAGCCAAGCTATGATTTTATTTTTATACATAGCCCAACTAAGCTGCAAGCTGCAGCATTTCATTGTCTACAAACTTATAAGCAATTTATTCTATATTCAGCCTATGATTTCAATTTAATTCACATTAACAGCATTCAGCTTGCCTTTCATTGCTTACAAACCTATAAACTTATTTTTATTATGATTAAGAATTCTATAGTCAATCTATCAATCATAGCCTAACTAAGCTGCAAGTAAAACCATTTCGTTGTTTACAAACTTATACAACAATTCTTATTATTATTAAGCATACAATATACAATCTATGATTATATTTTTATATATAGCCTAACTTAGCTGCAAGCTGCAGCATTAGCATTCTACAATTTTATTTTATTTTCCTTTCACAGCCTGTAAATTGCAGCTCTGCATTGTAAACAAACAAAATGTTAAAGTTTATGGCACTGCGCTCTAATAATTAAACAATTGAAATTGCCAAACGGCTTTGGCTACATTGGTTAGCTAAGCTTATCGCACTGCCTTCAATTAGTAATTCATGCAAAATGTTCGCAGGCTTCAGCTCGCTTCCAATTTTTTGCTGCTGCCTTTTGTGGCGTTGATACAAGTTCAAAGCGCAATTGCCAAAGCAACACAAGACAGTCTTGCTGCCTGTCTATGTATGTGTGTCTCTGTGTGTGTGTAAGCTTATCAGTGCGCTCTCAGCGTAGTTGTTCAAAGTTAGCTGGCGTAATGTGTGTGCGCCATTGTTTGTTATGTAGTCGCTTTGTTTGGGTCGGAGACTGCTCAGCGCGATGACATTTACCAGATATAAAGCTCAAAGTATACATACAGTTAACTACACAGACACACACACATACATGTACACACATAGGGGCAGCACACAAAAAAGTTTCTGGCGCTTTATATATTTTTTTGCTACGACTACTGCTGCTGCTTCTTTTTTTTGGGCGCAAAAAGGACACAAGTAATTGAATTTCAATCGCAAAACTTACACACACACACATAGTGAATTGCTGATGCGTGCTTGTGTGTGTGTGTGTGTGTGTACATATGTAAGCGCATAAAGTGTAACGGCAAACAACTCGTAATGCGGAATTTCCATTGAAAATCCGCCGCGCTCAAAATACTTACAAGCTAACCAATACAAGCAAACAGCAATTATGTGTGTGTGTGTGTGTGTATTGGTGTGTTGGTGTATGCTAGCAAGTGTTACGGTTTTTCGAGTGAGTTGAATATAATGACAGTTTGATTCAGGGTCACTAATTTTTCTGCCATTGCGCACAGCGCACATTGCTCATACGCCATGTGTGCTATACAAGCTAACGCTATGTGTGTGTGTGTGTGTGGCTTGACTTCTTAAGCTGTTTAATCTTATACAACGCGCCTAAGAGCAGCAGCAGCAGCCACTTTTAACCACTTTCAAACTCATTTCCTACACTCAATACACTTGCGTTGCCAAACAAATAAATGTAACGCTACACACACATACATACGTATGTATGCTTGTATGTGTGTGTGAGTTGTGTCAATAACCACTAATGCTAGGCTTATGTAGGCTGTGGCCTCTTTTACTTTTGTGTGCTTGATTGTCCACTCACAAAAGTTGAGCTGTACGCAATGATTTAAAGCTCTGAGTCCCAAGCCTAAGCTGCTTAGCTGTAAAACTCTTTATATAAACTTTAAATAAATACGCTTTGATTAACATTTAAACTTAAACTGCAGCGCAACTTACTGCTTCAGTCTCAATGCTATCAATACGATCTGTCTGCCTTTTTTGCTGGCTCATGTTTAATCGAGTTGTCCGTTGAGTTTGTTGTGGCTGCTGCTGTTGCTGTCGCTGCTGCTGTTGTTGTCATCTTGCGTATTTCCGCGGCTCAGTTTACGCTTTTGCTCTTTTGCAGTTTTGCGGTTGCTGTTTGATTTCCTGTTTGTCTTTGCGCGCTTGTTTCTTACTTATTTATCTTTGCTGCTGCCGCTCAATGTTTTGTCTTTTTATTTTGTCAGGCGCAGGCATTTATTAAGCGCAATATGTCAAAGTTCATAGCAGCTTTAATAAAATAGCAAGTAAATCGGCTGCTGAGCATCAATATATTACGTATACGCAACGTATGTGCATGCAAATTGAGCAACTACAGCAATATGCAATTTGCAAGCATTTTAAATATATATCCAAAGCAATTTTAATCACAAGCCAAGCAGCTTAGATTAAAATGGATATGGAATAGACCGAGCTTTACGTATTGCGCACGTGTGCAAGTTTTGTAGTTAAAGTATTGGCCTTTCTACTTAATTTGTGCTGTCCTTGTGGGCCACACAAACATCAAATTGTATTAGATTGGCCCCAAAAACTAAAGCAATCAACTTGAGCGCGCAATTGAAGATTTAAACGAAAAAAAACGCAGCAAACAGCTGCAATGGTAAAGAAGAAGAAGAAACGTCTTGCCGCTAGCTAATAAAAAGCAAAATATTATGCAACAAGTAAGCGAAGCTCTTTGCCATGATGGCGCTTTATTAGCTGCCCAGCTTGAGCCACCTCAGCATTCACTACTCCACTACTCACTACTCATTTGCCCCCCAGGCGCTAACCCTAAGCTGCGCTCCCGCCTTCGTCATAATCCCGTGTAAAATTGTTTTCCAACTGCAGCGTACATTTTATGTTGTAGTTGCTGCTGGCAATGTTGCTGCTTTGTTAGTGAACTAAAGCGTAGCTGCAGCTGTATTTCTGTGTCTGTGTGTAGAACAGAGAAATAATTTCAATCATAGCACTGTAATGCGCCTGGCACACTTTGGGTCGCCTTCAATAGCTTACAGAACTACACCACGAGCCATCGGCTGCTGCTGGTTGCAACTGCTGCAACTGTTATTTAATTGGCAGAGTGCGGCTAAAAGTAAGCGCCAGTCTTGAACTTTACCCAAGTGCTGCACTTGCCTATATATATACTATAGCTTATATATTTTTTTTTAAGCAGCCCCACTCAAGGCAGCAGCAGCAGCAGCTCAAGTGTTGTATCTAGCCAAGAAAATGTTATACCTATGAATATGCAATCAAAATAAATGAAAGCGGCAACTGCAAACTTCAATTACGTTGCCCCAACTTTGGGCAATCAGCATGAGCTGAGCTAAAAGAAAATTTGAAAGCTGCGCTATTTTAATTAGAAAAAGTGTTAAGCAAATGCAAGACGTTTTAGTTAATATATTAAATATGCACAACTTAATAGCATAAAAAGCAATAATGTATTAACTTTGCGTGAGAAATTTAACAGCGCATGGCTTAACTTCACAGCAGCAAGGCAAGTGCAAGACTGATAATATGAATTTACTTAAATTGCAGCTCAGCTTCATTTACTTACCAACGCTCTCTCGGTCTCTTTCTCGCTACAAAGCAAAAAATGCGCTCACAACACGAAAACAGCGAAAGCGACGCGCGCTGCAGCGCTGCCGATAGCGATCAAGTAAACGAGAGTGTAACTTAAGCAAACGAGAGGAGAGAGCGTAACTTAGGCAAACAAAGTAAGAGCAGCGTCTTGCACTCACTACAGCCGGAGCATGATACTATAATACAAGGTAGCGGACTGCACTCTTCTTTTTGAGTGTTTGGGTACTTAGCTTCATTCGCTCTCGCTCACACCGTATACAAAACGAAAAGAGCAAGAGCAAGGGCGAAGTAACCAAAGAGCACAGTCCGCTATTATTCTACCATGAGCCGGAGTACGTGGCCAGGCGTAAGTGATTGCAAATAATCAAACCCCACCCATAGTACAGCTCAGCTTCATACTTACGCGCTCGCGGTCTCTGTCTACAAAGAGAAAAATGCGATAGCAGCAAAAGCGACAAGTTCTCGCTATTGAAACTGCAGCGCTGCCGACAGCGATCAAGTAAATGAGAGCAGAGAGCGTAACTAATGCAAAAGGAGTCAGAGCACGTGGCCAGGCGTAATTTATTTAAATCGTATAAATAGTATTTAACTAAGTACAGTTACATACGCGGTCTTGCTCTCGCACACAAAGCAAAGACACCGAAACGCGCTCACTAGAAAGAAAGAAACGAAAGCAGCAAAAGCGACGCGTGCTCAACTCAGTAGCTGCAGCGCTGGCAACAGAAGCAGAAGAAGTGATGATAATATAAACAACAAATTTAATTCAGTGATCAATGCCCAGCATATGCTTAAAGCATTTTTATGCTTCAACTTACAAATAGTATATCCTATTTAATGAAAGCCATTAAAAAGCAAAGCTCAAATTCAATACGAATTTATTAGCCTAAGCAATAAATCGCCCCAAAATATGACAATCGTGGCTGAAACTCGAACCTAGAGCTGCATATAAATTCGCTTTGGCCATCCGCTGCTGGCCGCTTAAAGTATATTGTAATTTGATATAAAGCCCATTTCCGCTCAATAAATTTTACCAAAATCCCATTCACAATTGCCATGCGAGCAGGACAATGGACGTTTTGGGGTATTTAGCGCACAGGATATGGCCAGAGCTATTTATTAGTTAATCAAGCAGAAAGTTTTCAAGTGCTACTCAATGTGGCAAGTGTTGCGTTGAAGCCACAATAACCGAAAACAAGTCGTAAATAAAAACAATAACAATAACAAAAACAATTAAATAGCACAAACATGAATTTGCATTTTTGCTCTGCTTATAGAAAAGTCATTGGCCAGTTCACAAACACAAACGAACACACACACACACACACACAGATAAATAAAACCACAAGTAAAATGCATGAAAAGCAATTAAAATTTAATGATTTGGCAGTTTACATGTGGCAAGCATGAAAAACACCAACAACAACAACAATTGGGTAAAGCATATGCAGAGTATTAAGCATACGCACTGTTGACTTTGCCAAAACTGACACCTGTGCTTGGCCATGTAAAATATTAAATGCTTATTTAATGCAGACTACTTTTTGCTGTTATTAAAAACTGTAAAACAACAACAACAACAACGAACGTGTATGGAGAGCATGAGAATTTTGTTGTTGGCTCAGCAATGCAGAAAAATAATTGCCGCTGGCAAATTGTAAACGTTGGCAAACAATTTGTTGAAGAGTGCAAAAGCCAAATAACTGCCAAAAGTCTATGCAAGTTAAGCCAACAAGTTATAAAAGGGACACACATACACATACAAACATGTATACTATATATAAGCGTGTATATATTGCTGCAACTCAAGCGCCAAACAATAAACAGCAAATGCAGAGCAAGAGCGCAAGAGAGTGAGAGAGAGAGTGTGAGCGAGTGAGAGTAACGGAAATGCTGCATTTGACATAAATGCCAAAAGCACGCACATTCTAACTGCTGCTGCTGCGCCCTCTGCTGCGGCCTCAGCTGCTGCCTCTGCCGCTCCCTCTGCTACTGCTATTAAAGCATTTGGCCATACTTGTGTCGACTCGTTGTAATACACTATGCAGGCCAAAAGCAAAAAGCCTTTAAACAGATTTTGCTTAGCCCATTGCTGCTGCTCTCATAACTGCAAGGCGCAAAGTGATGGAAACGCAATTTTGGTAGCAGGCGCCACTTGGCATCCAATGCCGAGCTGAGCTAAAAGTTTTGCTGCCTGCTTCGGCACTGATTTTCATTTGGCTGTTACTCTTTGGCGTCGACAAAGTACAATTGCCAGAGCTCTATAGCCCCAGCAGTATCTATGAACTAACTGCCGCTCTATGGCTTTCAGTTTTACTCTCAATGTGTGTGTGTGTGTGTGTGTGTGTTTGGCAAATTCTTGGATTGCGTTTGCTGCTTGTTTCGTTTGTTTTTTGTGCACTTTTGTTGGCTTGCCGGGCGGGGTGGGGGCTGTTGCTTTTCACATACGCTTTGCTGCGTTTCAATTGCATTGTTCGCGCTGACAGAGTGTGTTGCTCTTAGAGAGAGAGAGAGAGAGAGAGAGAGAGAGCGGCCTGCTCTCTGCCGCTGCCGCTGCCCCTGACGCTGCCTCTGCCGCTTAAAATAAAATAAAAATTGATGCCAAGTGCAGGCCTTGCGCAATTTCCATTTCCATTTGCATTTGTTTGTTGCTGCGTTTTTTTTTTTGTTGTTTCTTTGTGCTCTCTCTCTCTTGGCTAATGGGTGTCAACGCTTGGTTGCAATTTGCAACATATTTTGCTGCTGCTTGCAACAAAAACAATGCCATGCCACACATATGTGTATCCCTGGTTATCATATGCCAATCAATACAGCCTAGCGTGACTAATGGCCTACACATAGGCCAAAATCAATGTCAGTTAAATTTTCGGGCCAACATTTGCTCATAAACAACATTGACATCAGTCGACGACAACGTTGCCGCATAAATCAAGCAAATGACATTCAATCAAACTTGTACGCCAGCTGGCTGGGTGGGGCGGCCAGGTGGGCAGCGCAGCCAAAGCTCAAATACAAACTCAAAATGCTGCTGCTGCTGCCACGTTGGGCAAATAAAAATAACAATAAAATTGAGTTGACCACATGATGGGCTGCGCCATCTCCCCACGTCTTATGGCATTGACAAATGTGCCCAAAGTGGCTCAAGTTTATATAAAGCGACTGTGTGACGTGCAATTAAAAGTTTGCGTGCGCCTAATTTGTGTAAATTTCATGATAATGAAGCGCAAATATTTTCGCTGCTCAAATAATAAAAAGCAGCCAGCGCCCCATTTAAGTCAAACACTTAAAGCAAAAGCTTTTCCCAGCTCAAGTTATGTTATGCGCTTGCTATAAAATTTTTGGTACAGACCGGAAATTGAATATGCCAGCAGCCAGGCAGGCAGCCAGGACTAAAGCAAATTCAGCAGTCGCTAGCAGACATTTATGTTTTGACAATTAAACTAAATTATAAGGAATTACATTTCCGCCAGCTTGGCTTACAATAATCAATAATTTGTATGTTGCCAAGGCTTAGCCAGGCGTAATTTACTTAAATCGCACAAGTGATTGCAAATAGGCAAGCCCCACCCATAGTGCAGTCGCAGCTTCATTTACTTACGCGCTACAAAGCAAAAAATTCGCTCAGGCAACGAAAGCAGCAAAAGCAACGCGTTCTCACTGCATCGCTGCTGACAGCGATCAAGCAAACAAGAGAAGAGAACGTAACTTAAGCAAACGAAGAGCAGCGTCTCGCACTCACTACAACAGGAGCACGTGGCCAGGCGAAATTTATTTAAATCATACAAATGATTGCAAATAGGCAACCCCCACCAATAGTACAGTCGCAGCTTCATTTACTTACGCGCTCTCTCTCAGTCTCGCTCCCGCTACAAAGCAACAAAATCCACGTGTTCTCACTGCAACGCTGTTGACAGCGATCAAGCAAACAATAGGAGAGAACATAACTTAAGCCAACAAAGTCAGAGCAGCGTCTCGCACTGACTACAGCAGGGACACGTGGCCTGGCGAATTTATTTAAATCGTACAAATGATTGCAAATAGGCAAGCCCCAACCATAGTACAGCTCCGCTTCATTTACTTACAAACGCTCTCTCGGTCTCTGCCTCGCTACAAAGCGAAAACTGCGCTCACACAACGAAAGCAGCGAAAGCAACGGGTCCTCTCCACTGCAGATGCAGCGTTGCCGACAGCGATCAAGCATATGAGAGCAGAGAGCGTAACTTAAGCAAACGAAGTAGCACGTGGCCAGGCGTAATTTACGTAGCAATAGCAAATAGGCAAGCCACCCACAGTATTTTGCTACGCGCTCTCGCTCTCGGTGCAAAGCAAAAATTGCGCTCAGATAACGAAAGCAGCGAAAGCGGCTACAGCAGCAGCCCCAGTCCTTTCGAGAGGAGAGAGCGTAACTTAAGTTAAGCGCATGCAGCCTTACACACTCACAACAGCAGCAGCGCTAGCGACAGCGATCAAGAAAACGAAAAGGAGAGCGCAACTTTCGCACGAAGTCAAAGAGCAAGCAGCGTCGCTGTAGCTGCGCTCAGTGCAGCGATCGAACGAACGCATGCGAGCGAATGTAGCGAAGACGAGCAGCCAGCTTAGCTAGAGAAACGTTCAGTCAGTCTTCAGTGAACCTTTGAAGTGATTAGAAGTGCAGAGTGAGTGCGCTTCAAATGATTAAACACACACACACACATATACACACGCATGGGGTGCGCGCACATTTGTAACAGTTAATTTACTTTGAAGCTTCTTTTTTTCGGGTGACTTTGTTAAATCACAAGTTAACTTTTGTAATGAAGCGCAGCCAGCGCAGCTCCCTTCGCTTTATGTGTGTGGGATGTTTGTCGCTTTAAAAAGCAATGGGCAATGGCTGAATAATGATGATGATAATGCTGCTGATGACAACGAGCTTGTCTGAAAGCAACGCGAAAAAAAATACTTGACTAAGTATTCAAGCAAACACGCGCGCGACACAAAAAAGTGAGTAAAAAATGAAAGCAGCAGCAGCAGCAGCAAAAAAAAAAAAGGAAGACTAGAGAAATGGCTTGAAAGACATTGAAACTTGTCACTGGAAAGTTGTTAAGTCAGTCGCTTGATGATTTTATGTTGGCGCAAAACTTCAACTTGCACTCAGAATTGTGTGGGCGTGTTGGACGTGCCAAAGCTGCGGGGCGTGGCACTAAAATACAAAAAAAATATAAGCGCAAAGCATTTGTCTGGCTTGCCATAATGCTAAAATATAGCTAGCAGTGCAAATGCAATACATAAACAACTTTATTTAGTTTAATTAATGATAAAGCAAGCGTTGCTCAATTATAATTTTAGAGTCAGCAACTTGTGCAATTAACAGCTGCATTAAAACTATGGCCAAAAGCGTTGCGATTGGGCCATAAAAACAGCAGCAACTAATGCGGTGTCATTTTGGTAACAACTTGTCACAGCTCATCATAAAATGCTATCTACATTAATTGACGTGACTGACAGACTGATGGACTGACAGACAGACAGACATACTGAATGGCTGACTGGCTTTGATTTGGCAGCGCCAACTTATTTTTATGTCTGTTTTTTGTGGTTCACGCGAAAATACCATTAAATTGATGGGAAGCGTCGCTACTCAAACTCGCCCATTGACAAAAACAATTAAAAACGTTGTTAAAATGTTATGTGCAGGTCGGCAGGACTATAGGACTACAGCCTCGGAACGCTGATAAAAGCAAACGGCACTTAAGCGTGTCAACAATGGCGACGACAAGCGCAGCCTCCCCCCCAAAAAAAAAACCCCCAAACATGAATTGGCAATGCAATAGGGTTGAGCATTGAGGGGGGGTGTGCTGTTGGTTATTTGACGCAGATTTTCAGCAATCAGTTTTATGTTGTTCAAGTGGCAAACGCTCATTGGGATTGGCTCTCCATAAACATATAGTCGAAGCTCCAGCTCCAGCGCCACACACCACACACAGTTTTGCAATTAATTTCTAGCCGCTTATTGTTGCTGCTGTTGCCTCGTTGCCTCGTTGCTGTGGCTGCCATAAAAGTTAGATAAATTGTACGAGCATAGACAAAACTTTCGATCACGCAGCAACGCACGCATTTTACAGCAGAGCGGGGAGCAGCGGGTTGGGAGCAGCACCTAGCGCGGCTGCGAGGCACGGGTTCGAGCTCTTGCCACAAAATCAAGCCAAGTGTAGCCGTCTGCCGATTATTTATAGTTGAGAAACTTTTGTCATTTACGTTTGAAAATTTAAATTTTAATTGAGTTTTCTTGCTGCTGCTGCTGCCGCTTGCTGTTGCACATAGCAAAAAGTCAAGCCAAAGTAAGCTGCTTTGGCCATTGGCCAAACGTGGCTACAAAACGGTGTGCCACGCCCACAAAAACTCAACTCGAGTCAGTCACGCCACTTCAGGTGTTTGGCTTAACTTCACCTTTTAGCTCTTTGGCTTGGGCTAAAAGCCGTGTTATCAAAATTGTTTTGTTAGCTATTTCCGCCCATAATACTTACGCCCCCCTATTGTGCTTGTCAGCTGCGCCCCCGCCCTCCCGCTCGCCACTGCTCTCTGTGCGCTGCTTACAAAGCACAATTTGTGCTTTTTTAATTAAGTAATTGATTTTTATATACAAATTTAATGACAACATGACTAAGCCAAGGCTTAAAACTTAAAACTTGCCATTGTTGTCGCTGCTCAAAACATAATTTTAACAACATTTATTGTTGTACACTGAACATTTGCTTACATTTAAGCTGCTTGCATTAAAATTATTCAATTCAATTGCAGATTATTGTACGAAGTACGCAGAGCTGCCAACAAAATGTGGTAAGTTAACAATAACAAAATAGAGAAATTTACTAAATTGTGAACTATTTACAGAGCCGACGAGAATTGCTGCTACAAGAAGAAAATACTAGTCGTATACTCAATATTTAACTGAACCTACATCGACACTTAATCTCCAAGCAACAGCAATTCAAAGAAAATGACAAAAATAAAATTTCAATGGAACTGTAACTAAAAGTAAAATTGTGTGGAAATTGCGTACAAAATAAAAAATAAATTGCTTAAGAATTTCAAGGAAAAATATGCGTATTTTAAAATGTACTGCTCAATAAATTTCTCAAGCTACAAATACTAGAAATTAATATTAACTAATTAAAGAACAACAAATTGTGTGCAGTTTTGTTCATTTATTGCAATTTTTAAAAATTTACATTTAATTAAGTCAACTGCTTAAAATTTTTGTAACAATAAATAGGAAGCTGCTAAATTCGCAACTACTTTTCTTTATAGAGCAAATAAATTGATTGTATTGATTTGTGTGTTGAGCCTAAATAAATATGAAATCCACTCTAGTGTGAGTTATTTTGACAGTTTTGTAATTTTTATAGCGTTATTGACAACATGCGAACAGCAGCAATAAAAAAGAAACTACGCTGCTAAACAATAAGTTTAATAGCAAATAACAACAACAACAACAACAGCAATACAGCTGAGTAATGATAAAAATCGAGCAGCAAGCGATTTAAATGTGCGCCTAACAAAAATATAGAAAGGGCTAAAATAAAAAGGACGTCATAATAACAGTCATAAAGCAGCTGATGGTCGAGATTAAAGTTCGACTGTGTCAAAGTTGCAGGCGAGTCTCATTAAATTGATTTGGCCAGCAACAAAATCATATATATACTATATAAAAAAAACTGCTGATGTGCAGAGAAATATTTGTGTGTATGTGTGTGTGTGTGTGAGGCTAAGCAAAAAAGCAAAACGATTTCAATGACCGTAAGCTATAAAACACACGCGGCCCGTTGCTCGAACAAATGACAGAGTTCATGTATCATTAAGGCATTGTTAGAGCGCAACAGCAACAACAACAACAGCAGCAGAGTGAGCGAGAAAGGTCAACAAGTTCGCAGTGGCCAATGGAAGACACCAAAGCCAAATACTGTATGTTAGCCAGGGCGTATACGCTATAAGTTGTGCAACTGTTTGTTGTATGCAGCATTAAATTTCAATTAATAACAACTAAAATAAACATAAATAATTAATGATTTTATAGCATAGAGTAGAGTCATCAGCATAGTCTGTGTGTGTGTGTGTGTGTGTTCAATTGTCAGAGCTTAGCCAACAACATGAAGTGATGCTGTGGCCTGTGGCTGCCTATGCTTGTTGCTCTTGTTGTTGCTGTCAACAGTCGTAGCACGTTGTTGTTGCTGTTGTTGCCACACAGTTATTGCTGTGGCAAATTTTAGCCGCAGCAACAACTCAAAATCGCAATGTGACACATATGTGAGCAGAGCGAAGAGCGAACGAGCGAGCGATGCAGCCAAATGGCAAAACCGTAAGCCCAAAAAAAAAAAAATACAGCGCACCCCACTCCAGTGGTAAACATGCAAAATGCTGTTGAAAGGTGCAACTGTATGTGTGTTGCAATTTTTGTGTGCTCACTGCATGTTAACGTGTATTTTAACGAATGTTGACAATTACCAAAAATTTGGTTGCTGCTGGTTAAAGCGAATGTGTTAGACAGCAGCCTGTTTGACATTTGTGTAGCTGTATGCGTGTGTGTGTGTGTGCAAAGTTGTATTTGATTAGAAATTTTTGTTTTTGGGGCTGTGGCTGGCAACGTTAAGAGTAAAGTTTGTAATGAAGTTCGCTGGATTAAGCAGCAAAGAGCGCAGCACACAGCAAAAGAGCGCAGCGTAGGCCACTCCAGGGCTTGGCTTGGCTTAGGCAACAAACATTTTTGCGTTTTAGCCCGCACCAGCAGCAGCAGCCCAAACCACCACCCAGCCAGCACAGCTTGCCCGAGTTTTCAACTGACAGCTGCCTGGCCACAGCCGGGTGACGCGCAATGCGCAGTCGCTGCGCAGCATCAGCGACAAAGCTACAAAGCGACAGCAGCAGCAGCAGCAGCGACGTCAGGCAGCAGTTAAGGCAGTCGCTGCTACAAAAACAAAACGCACATCAGTACGAATCCTGTGAATAGCTCTGCAGGACAGCACGGAGTAAACAACAGCGCAAGTGTGTCCAGTTTCTATAAATTCGAAAAATAATGTAAATAATTTGCGCCAGTTAGCAACAACAGTTTCACAAATTTTAAAATTAATTAAACAAAACATTTTAGTGCTTTAATTGTTTAAAATTTTAATTTAATGCTTAGCAACTGGCTTTGGCATTTTTTGAGCATCAGCTGTATGGGCGCAGCTCTTGCCTAGCGCTAAGAAGAAGCAGCAGCAGCAACGTGTCGGCTGCGCTGCCTGCAGTCAACGTCGACAGCGCTGCGCTAACTTTAGAGAGCGCATTTTGTTACTTGCTCACGCGCAAGCGCTAGCGACGCTAGGCAGCGACTCTGCTGTGTAGACTCTGCCGCTCTCTCTCTCTACTCTACTCTACACTTTGTAGCTACGTCACGCAGCGTTAGTGTCAGCAGCAGCATCAGCAGCGGCGGCCAACGCTGCCAGCAAACAGAAAGGTAAACAAAAACCTGTGCGCGTGTTTTGCCATTTGCCTGGTATCAATAAAAGACCGGCCGCTCTACCGACCCTTTGCTAACGAACTGACGGCGCACGTGACGTCATCATGAGCCGCTCAGGGCCACGTCGCCTGGCGTTGGCATTGAACATTTGGCGGCAATGCAAGCTGCTCTGCCTGCTGCTGGCCTTTCTGCTCTTCTTCTGCGAAACGGTGCAGGCCAATCCGGATGCGAAGCGTCTGTACGATGATCTGCTGAGCAACTACAACAGACTCATACGCCCCGTTAGCAACAATACGGACACGGTGCTGGTCAAGCTGGGACTGCGACTGTCGCAGCTTATCGATTTGGTAAGTTTGCAATTATTATATTTTTCATTTCGTTTCGTTTTTCTTTTATAATTAAGCGCTTCAATGACGCTCAGCTCAGCTCAGCACGTTGCGCTACATTTGCTGCTTGTCTGTTTTTTTTTAATGGGCTGTAACAGCAAGTTTGCAACATAAATAAAGCGTATATGTATGTGTAGCACACAATAAATGAAAGCAAATGAGGCGAGCAGCTGAAACGAGTCAAGTGAAAAATTTTAGAAAATTAACTGAAAATAGCCAAATGGCCTTGTTGACGAGCAGCAGAAATAAATGTGGGGTCCAACTATGTTTAGTTTAAAGCACACATATATAAATAAACTATATTTAATGCTTTTGCAGCTTATGAAACTTTTGCTTTGTTTATTAGACATTTAAAATTTACATAACATTTTAGACAGCCAAAGCATTTGCTTAAGCTCTAAAAAAGTGTAGCACACTTTTGTGCGCGATGCTTGCTTAGAGTTCATGGCTTGGCATTTGTCAAGTCTGTGCGGGGCGGGGGGCGTGGGGAGCGCTGCACATAACTGCAGCAAACTTTAGTCTGTGTTTGCATAGAGCTGGGGTACGCGCCAAAGTGGCGTTACCACGAGGCTTAAAAGGCAATAAAACAAGCCCAAAAAAAAAAAGAATGTACGAGCTGAAAAAAAAGGAAAATGTAGCAAAGGCAACCGTAAGCTGACAGCAAAAAGCACATTAGCGGCTAGGCAAAGAGTCTGTGCAAACAAACAGACGTGCCCAGGGACATGAACACAGTGAAGCGCAAATGATGCAGCCCTGGGAGTGGCAAATGCAAAGCCCCAGCTTTGATGCATGGCTGCAACTTTATTTAAAATCTCATTTCATTTGCAGAATCTCAAAGATCAAATTCTAACAACGAATGTGTGGCTGGAGCACGAATGGCAGGATCATAAATTCAAATGGGATCCCTCAGAGTACGGCGGCGTGACCGAGCTCTATGTGCCCAGCGAGCATATCTGGCTGCCCGACATTGTGCTCTACAATAAGTAAGTGGGTGGTGGGTGGCTGACAATTGTAATTTGCATTAATCTTTCTGCAGCGCTGACGGCGAATATGTGGTCACTACCATGACAAAGGCTATACTACATTATACGGGCAAGGTGGTCTGGACTCCGCCGGCCATTTTCAAATCGTCCTGCGAGATTGATGTGCGCTACTTTCCCTTTGATCAGCAGACATGCTTCATGAAGTTTGGCTCCTGGACTTACGATGGCGATCAGGTAAGTGCTGCCAGCTGCTAGTGGGCGTGTTGACAAATGGGCGTGGCTGTTAATTTATGTCCTGCCATTTCTCTAAGCGCGCGCTGTACGCGCAACGCGCTTACAAGCCTAAGAAGCTGAGCGAACATCGAAAGGGCGTCGGCAGTCCCAGATTAAAATGCGAGTGAGAAATTGTAAAAGTGTAATTGAAACTTGTCTAACCGTTGCTGTCGTTACGCACACACACAGACAGAGTCACACACACACATAGACACTTGACTGTGTGTTGCTGTCATAAAAATGCGCGGCCATAAATTAAAGCTGAGTGCGACTCCCAACTCGCTGCGCCGCAATTTACGTTGCCGCTGACCGCACAGTGGTGTGAAATACAATAAAAAGCAGTTAAAATAAACTGTAATTGAATAAAAGTAGCTAGGTGGAAATATAAAATATGTGTAGCCTACTTATGCGCGCATTTTGAATGAAGTAATTTGATTTTGATTTACTTTTAAATAAAAAAAATTGAATTATTCTACATTTAACAAAACTTTTAGCAACAATAATTTTTTATATTATTTTTATATTTAATTCTAGCATATTTGTGTATTTATAGTTTATTAATTTTTGCATATTTTTACTATTCAAACTTGACTTTTATTTGTGTCTTGCATTTGCCATTTAAATTATTATAAAACATTTGTGTTGATTTTGTCACACTGTGCGCTACGCTGTCGTTGTCAACGCATTTAAATTTTGCTACTCTTTTAACGACTGCACTTGAGCCGTGCAACTTGAGGCAGACTCAAGGCAAGGCGAGCGTCGTGTCGCCGTCGCCTGCAGGCGATGACACTGCTGAGCTTTGAGCATTGAGCATGACTTGGTTGGGCCTGGGCACATGGTCGATGAGCGTCACGCCCGTTGGCTTTAAGTGCCTTTAAGCCTCGATGTCTTTTACGACTCTTTCAACGCGAACGCGAACGCGACGACGCTCGTTCTTCATATTATTTCTTACTTGACGCCTTTGCTACTTTCACTCGACTTGACTCGCCTGCTGATTGTTTTCTCTTTCTACTTTTTGGTTTTGACTCGCAGATCGATTTAAAACACATCAACCAGAAGAATGATAAGGACAATAAAGTGGAGATTGGCATTGATTTGCGCGAGTATTATCCGAGTGTTGAGTGGGATATATTGGGCGTGCCGGCGGAGCGACATGAAAAGTATTATCCTTGCTGTGCGGAGCCGTATCCTGGTGAGTTTAGTAGAGTTTAAAGCTAAACACTTTGCTCGCTACGACGCCAATGCGAAAGCTCTACCCAAACTCACTATCAAAAATCCCTTTCTACCCAAATCCCAACTATCTACCGCTCTCTTTCGCTCTGTCTCTCTCTCTCTCTGTCTTGTTTGCTTGTCGTTTGTTTAGATATATTTTTCAACATCACGCTGAGACGTAAGACTTTATTCTATACGGTTAACCTCATCATTCCCTGCGTGGGCATCTCGTATCTCTCCGTGCTGGTTTTCTATCTGCCCGCGGACTCGGGTGAGAAGATTGCCCTTTGCATTAGCATTCTGCTGTCGCAGACGATGTTCTTTTTGCTCATATCGGAAATTATACCATCGACGTCGCTGGCGCTGCCGCTGCTGGGCAAATATCTGCTCTTTACTATGCTGCTCGTCGGGCTGAGCGTCGTCATTACCATCATCATACTCAATATACATTACCGCAAGCCGAGCACGCACAAGATGCGGCCCTGGATACGCGCGTTCTTCATCAAGCGGCTGCCCAAACTGCTGCTAATGCGTGTGCCCAAGGATTTGCTGCGTGATCTGGCCGCCAATAAGATTAACTACGGCCTCAAGTTCAGCAAGACCAAGTTCGGGCAAGCGCTAATGGATGAGATGCAAATGAATTCCGGTGGCTCCAGTCCAGACTCCATACGGCGCATGCAAGGACGCGTTGGCGTCGGCGTCGGTGGCTGCAATGGCATGCACATGACAACGGCAACTAACAGGTGAGGCAGACAGCTTAATTAACTAAATTATTGCTCAATAGTTCAATAGTTCAAGCTAAACTAAATTTAAATCACTTTACAATTACTATAAGCAGCTTAAAAAATTTTTATAATATTTCTTTAACTGAATTATATTACATAAAGTTCTATTATAAGCATAAAAAGTGTAAACATTGTTGTACATATAGTTTAAATATTGATTTAGTATTTATAATTTAAAAACAAGCATAGAAATATTTCAACTAACATTTGATACAAGCAACTTAGCTGAACTTTATGTATTAAACTAACTTTTGATACAAGCAACTAAGCTAAACTTTATTGTTTCAAAAAGTATTTTATATAAAATAAAGTTGTTTTTGTTTTGAACTATTAATAATTAACACTAACTAACAGATTTATTTTAACTATTAATAATTTTTTTCGCCCATCCTGCAACGAAAGTTGGTTAGTTTATTATCTATAAGTTTTATAAATCTAAAAAACAAAAACATAATTTAAATAGTTTGTTTAATTATATTTTTAAAATATTTTTTTGTAAAATCCTTTATTTATCAGTCGACTGTCCATAGTTGACATTAAATAAATAAATAAATTAATATCACAATGTAATAACATTTTTAGTTAAATGATTTGTGTTACTTTCAGTTTGATAAGCAGTTGTATTGGTTAATTATTTATTTATTTATTTACAACTAAAGGTGGTAAGTGCTAGAGATTCATTAGTTACAATTTAACAATTAAATTGACTCAGAACTGAGCAGCATTTGCTCTGCATTATTTTGTTTTCAATTAATGTAATTGATACTCTATTAATGCTCTAACATTGCTTACCACGAACGAGTGAAATGTATTCCTATGTTAAGCAAATTCTACGAACTAGTAAAATAGTTAGCGTTGCTTTAATTGCTGCATAGTTAAGTTACTGATATTTATTATTTGGCTATAAAAATTGAGTAGAAGTTGCTTATATCGAACATTTGCTGCATTTACTTTAAATTAAATACTTAACGTCTTCAACTTCAATGCAAGCAGTTTAAATTTCAATCGGATATATATATGATATATTTATAGCTGCTTAATATGCATATACATAAATAATTTCACGATAAAAATGATGCATGTATTTTAAGCAGCTCATGCTGTTTGCTTGCCGCTGACGCTGCCAGTTAATTAAAATTTAAGCAACTGCAAAAATAATTACATAATTATAAGCAGCTTTGCCCAATTTGGTTTGGGTGAGCCTCTCTGAGTTTGCTTGGCTTGTGTTTAATCTTGTTTTCGCCTCTCGTTGCAGATTCAGCGGCTTGGTGGGCGCTTTGGGCGGCGGCCTGAGCACATTGAGCGGCTATAATGGGCTGCCATCGGTGCTGTCCGGCCTGGATGACTCCATGAGCGACGTGGCGGCACGCAAAAAGTATCCGTTTGAGCTGGAGAAGGCCATACACAACGTCATGTTCATACAGCATCATATGCAGCGTCAGGATGAGTTCAATGCGGTGAGTTCCACTCCCATTCCCATTTCCAGACTCTGGACGCTGCAGCTGATTGAAATTTTAATTGGAAATTCCGTTTGCCGGACAAGTGAGCGAGAGCCGAGACAAGCGTCCATGACAATGATGACACTGACAGCAAGAAGCTGTTGCTGCTGCTGCTCAGAGAGCCAAAAATAAAATAACAGAAACCACAGCAATCGCTTTGGACGGACTCAGACACTGAGCGTTGAGCCTTTGTCTGAACTTGTTTAAGCTCTTTCCATATTTGCACTTTAAGACCACAGAAAATCCACTTTTAATTGCTTTTGTTCAATTGACTGGCAATTGGCTGCAGCAGCAGCAGCAGCGCCAACAACGATTCAATCAAATCCGTTGTTCAATGCTTTGTGCTGTGGCATTTGCTTTCTCAACTTTCTTTTTTTTATTGTGTGTGTGTGTGTCGGTCTGGGTAGTTTCAGTTTGATTGATAACCAAACTGGCGTTGGGCATAAGCAGATTAAGCAACAGTGTTGCTTGTTAATGAAAGCAATCGCTCAAAGCGTCTGCGTGTGTGTGTGTGTGTGGCGCTTAATATTACGCATACGCCCTCGAGAACTTTAAGTATATTGAACTTGACAATTGTCTCTCTGCGTGTTTGTATCATTTACAGGAGGACCAGGACTGGGGCTTTGTGGCCATGGTAATGGATCGACTGTTCCTCTGGCTATTTATGATTGCCTCGCTGGTGGGCACATTTGTCATTCTGGGCGAGGCACCTTCGCTCTACGACGACACCAAGGCCATCGATGTGCAGCTCTCGGACGTGGCCAAGCAAATCTACAATCTAACCGAGAAGAAGAATTAAATTCAAAGCAACGTTAACACTAAAAGAAAATAAAAATATGCTATGGTTCTATTTAGTTTAAATGTAACTTTTAAAGAAATTAATAATAAAATGAAAATCATAATGTTGGCCAAGGCAGCCAAGCAAAATGCTAAAATGCAGCTGTGGCTTTTGGTCTTTGGGCATTTCAGCTTTGCATGTTGCACAGCTGCAGCGGCTGCTGCTGTTGCAAGTCTAATGCATGCCTCAAAGCTTAGAGCTAATGCTGAAACGAACTGCGCTTACACTGCAACAAATTTGGCAAGCTCAAACGCTTTAATTTTATTGCTTACTAAATTAAACTTTTTTTTCTTGGCTAACAACTCAACTGGAAATAGCAATCAAGGCCATGAAGGCCACAAGCCAACTTTTGAGCTAACTTATTATTTGTTAAATTTATCAAAATTCATTGAAGCAAATTTTCGTGTAGCACACAATTTGTAGTGCCTGCCAACAGTTTGAGCACAAACAACTTGAGGCAAGTTTTCAATTGTTTTCACTTTTTCCCAAGCAGCAACCGTCGACTCATTCGACTCAACAGCTTGGGGGCAATTCTTCAAAATGCTATGCAAAGCAATCAAAAAAAATAAAATATATATATGCGCACAACTATTTTACGACAAACTGCAAAACTATTTCTATACACAAATGTCACAATTTCTTTTGCGTCGTTTTCTATGAATGTCATTCAAATTGATGTTGCAGCGAGTGTGGCAGCAACAACAATTGTAAGCGCGTGGCAGCCGTTGCCTGTCAATGTCAGTTTTTGTTTTGGCTGCAAAGCAATTGCAAAATTTCTTAGCCTTGGCAAGCAAAGCAAACAGTTCAGCTATGGCATACACTTTGCTGCAACAAAATTTGCATACCAACTCTCTATTGTAGCCAAGTGTATATAACAATGTCAAGTTGTTAGAGCAGGCAGCTCAACAAGTCTTGCGTATACGTAATATGTACATATAGTTTGCATATATTTTACCACTATCGGCAATCACTTTACGCAGCTGCCTGCGCGTTGCTTTGCCCCTTTGCTATGTTCATTCATTCATTCATTCATTCAACAACGTGTCGCATGCCGTGCTTCGTATTGTGAGCTCAGTTCCGTTGCCACTGTCATGTTGACAAGTTCAATACGTTCACACACACACAAACAAATACACACACACACACTGAGCGACTGACTGACTGACTGACTGACTTTTGGCGCATATGTGCAACATTTTTTGCTACTTCCCGTCAACTTTTCGCAGTTTACAGTTCAGCGCACAGCTTTGCTTTTTACTATTTTTTCTCTTGCCTTAGTTTTCAATTTAAATTCATATTATTTGTGCTACATATGCGCATAAATTTATGAGCGCTACACATGCCTAGCATGAGTTATAAAATAAAATATATTAAAAGCTATAGCGCAGCTTGAATTAAATAAACTATAGCTCAAAGTGTATCTGCTAGTCGGCACTCGCATGTTCTCACGCTCAGTCTATAAATTAAATTCTTTTTCAATAACTAGCAATGTCAAATGCTGTTGACAAAAGTTTCGCAATTTATTTATGACATTTGATAAATTCAATTACGTTTGCGTTTCACAAATATTTTGCAGCATTTAATGCAATTTTTAAGGCGTTGCTTGGGCTCATTATTTGTACGTGAAGTTGTAATATAATTAAGATTGCCTTGCAGCTGCCAGTTTAGGCTAACAGCGCCTCTTGGGCCACGCCCACGCCGCCGCTGCTTAAGCGTACGCCCAAACGATTAGGGGCTGCGTGTCACTTGTCTAATTTTATCGCAAAAACAATTTGTCGCGCTGTTGGCTGAGCGGAAAGTTTTTGCTGACAGCGCTTTCCGCTTTTTGTGGCAAATTTTTTAACGATTAATAAAAGTCAGTGCATGGTGCAACATTCGTGTGGGCGTGGGCGTGTCCAAGCGGCTGGGTAAGCTATTTTTGTGTAAGCCAAGTTAAAACTTAAACTGAATTTACTCAGTGACATGTCAAAGTTTTGAGGGCTGTCAGTTATTTATGAATTGTTCGCTCGTAAAGTTGTGTGACACACATATGCAACACACACACACACACACACACGCATGCAGATCACATCCAATTAGCATATTAAATTAAATAAATATTAAACTAACTGCCAAGGGCCTGCAGCACACACACACAGCCCACAACTATATACATATAACGTATACGACATGCAGTCCAGCGCTGTCAATACCTAAAGTGATCAACCACACACACACATACATACACAGGCAGCTACACCCACTTGGCTTAACTGTCATGCAGTTAGTCATTCACTCATCAAACAGTCGCCCCCACAGCTCAGACCCAGACCCAGCCCCAGCTCAGCCCGTTGCTGGCTCACTGCTTTCAGGCTGTCTCCAAGGATTTAGCTGCCAGCGGCTTTTATGAGTACTGTGTGCATGTCGTGCTCTCTCGCCCCAACCTTGTCGAGCTCATAATTTATGCCACTCATCTTAATAATTTTCGGGGCACAAAACTTTGCATCGACAACGTCGTCGACTCGCCTGGCAGCCCAAATATTTTAAACATTTACTTAGCCTAGCCATAAAACAAAAAAAAAGAAGCAACCACAAGCTGTTGTAGCGTAGCAAGTTATGCAGCAACAACTAAGCATGCTGCAGTGCTAAAATAATAAGAAAAACTTAAACTAAAAAAAATTTGCTAAATAGTATGAAAACTGAAAAATAAGCAAAAATATAAATAAAAGTTTTTTTTAGTGTGTGTGCAACTCACTTAGTTGTTGGCAGCCCTGGCAATTGTTACCTTTGCCTTGGCATGTTTCATCAGCATTGTCGTTCAACATGTCGTCACACATTGCTCATACGCCCCATGCGGCGGTTTTGCTGTTTGTTTTAGTGCCAATGTAGCATAGTTTTATGCATATCCTAGTAGTCCTGTGTGTGTGCAACGTCTTTGCTAGCGCATAACTTTATGTGTGTGTGTGTGTGTGTGTGTGCGTGTCTCTGCTGCTGCGGCCTTTACCTGGCTGCTGGCAACATTTACTTTACTTGACTAGTATAACTTTTTTTCTTTGCCGCTGCTGCTGCTGTTGTTGTTGTCAAGCATATTTAGCTACGTGGGTGCAGGCTTTATAGCTATATGGCGTATATATATCTGTTGTTGCAGCCTGCACTCGGCTCATTACTCATGCATGTTGGACATACACTTGAAAATTGACTTATGTATTCTGGACATGGCCAACAGTTAGATAGATAGCTAAATTTGCATATGCTTGTGCCATAGAGACGTTTTGCTAATATTACGCATACGCTCTGTGTGTGCTTTGGCACAGGTGTTAAAATGCTTAGGCAGAGTGAGAGCTTAAGCCTATCACTTTGATCTGGCAAGTGCATTTGAAGCTACTTTAGCGCAATTAAAGGCAGACTACATTAGATTTTAGTACAAAATGCATAAGTTTTTGCCGCATGACTTCAGGTGCCATTAAAAGTGCACTTTATGCCATTAAACTTAGATGCACAGGGCCCAAAAGCTGCTGCTGCTTGCTGCTGTTGTTGCAACAATTTCAAAAGGCCGCCAATGGGCTGCCAGCACTTTGGCCAAATCCAATTAACTTCAACTGCTACACACACAGCAATACAAATACACTTAAAGGGGCAGGCTAGCAGGCTTAGAGCGTCGTCCTTGCAGCGCATTGTTGCAAGCAGCTAAGCAACTGTAATAACAAAAAACGCCTTGAACGGAAAATCCTGCGTGGCACTTATTATAAACATTTTTCGGTTGCTTGCAAATTCTTAAGGTGACACAACAATATACAATGGCTGCAGCACAGTGTGCACAGTGGGCAAAAAGTGCGTTGTATTTACCCATGTAAGCATTACAAGCAAACAAGCTTTAATATATTTCTTAATAAGTTAAAATAGCTTAAACTAACTTATTTATTGTTTGCTGTAATTTTTTATATTTAATAAATTATATATATATATTTCTTAATAAGTTACAATAGCCAAAACTAATTCTATTATTGCTTGCTGTATTTTTTTTCTATTTTATAAATTATATAAATTATTATAACAAATAATTAAAGCTGTTAGTTTATATATCTCAAGCTACATAATTTATTTTTAGATATTTACTCTTTTACTGCTTGCTGGATTTTTCAAATAGTTTATAAATTATATGTACAGCTTATTATAACAAATAATTATAGCAGTAAGTTTACATATTTCACCTAAATCATTTATTTGTCTTAGATTTGTCTTATTATTGCTTGCTGTATTTTTTATATTTTATAAATTATATATGACAAATAGTTATAGCTGCTAGTTTATATATCTCGCCTAAATAATTTATTTTTCTTCTATTTCCTCTTTTATTGCTTGCTACATTTTTTTATATTTTATAAATTATATGCACAGCTTATTACAACAAATAATTATAGCTGCTAACTTATATATCTCAGCTACGTAGTCTATTTATATTATATGTATAAATTATTATTAGCAAAATAATAGCTGAAAGTTAATTTATTAATTTTATTTATTTTTCTAGTTCGCTTCGCTGCTCCACTGTGGCAAACAAGTGGGTCATATTTACAATTAACTTTTTGGCTGCTGCTGCAGCTGCAACACCAACGCCAATATGCAATGCTGCCGTGGTGCTGCCGCTGCTGCTGGTGGCTGTTGGCAGCCACACCGCAGCCTAGCCGCAGTAACATCAGTCTAATTCGGCATGCACAAAGAGCTCTTTGGGTTGCTGCTGCTGCTGCCGCTGCCGCTTTCTTTTTGCTGTGTATAAACTAATGGCTTAAAAGCCGCCGCTTCAGCTGGCTGCAATTTTTACTTTAGCCTTGAACAAACAACAATTCAAGCTGTCAGGCCTGGCTGTTAAAATTTTGCATGCATTCAACAATATTAAGTGGTAATTTTCATTTGTAATGAGCTGCGGTTTGTGCCCACCCACCAAAACTGAGTCCTGCCGCATGCATAATGCAAGCGCAGCGAAGCAATTGCGCTGATTAAAATGTGCTTAATAAGCTGCAGTGCACCACCACCGAACCCACTGTAGCCACAAAGCTGTCAGCGCGCAGTTTAATGTGCCTAATTAATAGTTTTACATGCAGCTCAAAGCCAAGGCACTAAACAAATTCATTGAAGATGAGATTTAAGCCTTTTGTTTAGACGCTGCTGCTAATTAAATAATAATGCGGCATTTTATTAGGCGCACCACCCCAACCACAGCTGAAGTCTATTGTATTTCATTTTATTTGCTGCTAGCTTTCGTTTTTCTCATTTTTTTTTGTGTATTTTTTGTGGGTAGTCAGCCAGCCTTGAAATTATGCTTCCTGTAATTTGACATGCAGACAAAACCATTTAACACCCCGTTGCTTGCATTGTTTGCCCTGTGGTCTACCCAACTGACCCCCCAGCGCCCACCACCGCTCGCTGCTGAGTGTGCAATCCTTGAGCCATTTACTTGTGTCTGTATCTGTGTGCAGCACCAAAATATATATTCTATATAGCACAGCCAAAACGACATTTGCCGATAAGCTTAGCATTTCACGCTCTTTGTTATTGGTGATTAAAAAGCCATTAAGCTGCACTAATATTTAAGTGCTCAATAGCCGCCCACGCTTAATGGCGGCCAATTAAACAGTTTAGCAAGCATTGTGAACGCTTACAGTTTCTTTTTTTTTTTTTATAGTGTAGCCATTTTTAGCAGCGCGTTGCTGCATTTCTCAAAGCGTTCTAATTAACTTTTATTACAGTTTATTGTTTGCGTTTTTCCGTTTTCATATTTTAATTATGCTCAAGTGTCATGATTTTTAATTGTGAATTATGAGCAAGCAAAAAATAAAATAACAACAAGCGTAAAGCACAAACTGCGGCACTTAACGCAGGCGCTGAACTTAATAGTAAAGCAATACAGCCAAGTTGCGTTTACAACTATTTAAATAGCTTTAAAAATTAAGCTCAACGCTTTTGTGCTGTTGTCATAATTATGCGCTAGCAACGTTAATTACGTAGCCGCCCTGTTGTTGTTTGTGCACATTAATGAATGCAACAAAAACGTTGACGCGCATATGCATATTTACCACACACACACATAGACACACACACACACACACACAGCTGCACTTTATAAGCATTTTACAGTTTGCCAGACTCTTTTATGCGGGTCTTGTCACTTACACGCAAAATTTAGCAAAGCCATTGCGATAGCGATAGTGATAGGTGCTACCCGCATACACACACACACACATGTGTGCATGTGCATGTGTATGTGTGCATGTTCATGTCTGCATTCATGTCTGTGTTGCCAGTTGCTTTGTTGTGCTCAAATTGCATATTTTGCAGCTTGATAGCTCATTACGCTGACACTTGATTGTTGCACGTACGATGCACTTGCAACAACAGCAACAACAACAACGACGGCAGCAATGAAATTTCACTTGTCAGCAGTAGAATTTAATCGCTGCGTTTAGCGTAGTGCGTTCCAAGTGATTGATTTAGTATTTAGACGCGTTGCTTAGACTCATGCTCTGCTATTGTTTAGCTGCAGCGCTGCGAGCTCAAGCCTTAACTTATTTGTCTAAAATTCATGTTCATAATTTAATATGTGCTGCAACATAAAATCATCGCTCATTTTGCAGTCTTAGAAATGGGTTAGTTAGAGTAGAGTAAAGTTGCTGGAGCATGACAAACAAAAAGTGCGCAATTTAGTTTATTTATTTATTTAATTTGAAATATTTTCAACAACTTACAACAGTGGGCGATAAAAGATACGATTACAAAAAGTATTAAAATTTAGTAGATTGGCAGTGTTAAGCAGACCCAACAATCGTTGCAAGGATTGAGGAAAACCCAAGAACTCTAATCATCATTTATTGTGCTTTAAATAAATTACTTCTAAAATTATTGAAATGACTTGCTTACAGTATTAAAATTTAAATTAAAGTTAATTTTCATTTTAAATGCTTAGATCACTTATAAACTTTTTCAGTTTCAGTGCTTACAGTTTATTAAAATACAAACTTAAATTAATTTTCGTTTAGAATTTTTGCGTTAATTTATTGAGCTTTGCATAAAACACAGACAAACTTTTTGAATTGACTTGGCTACAGTTTATTAAGCTACAAATTTAAATTAATTTTTAATGGCATTTTAAATTGATTATAGTGTATTTAAAAGTTTGTTTGCTTGCCACGCTGCCGCTACCGCTTGTTGAACTTTACTGCAAATACGCTTAAGTGCTATTATTTCACACACACATACATACTCACCCACACATATGCAGGCAGACGCTTACCTCTAGTGATAGCCATGACAAGGAACCTTTGGCAGCGCGCAACGCGCATTTTGCTGCATTGCCAACGACATTAAAAATCCATTTAGCGTAACGCTCTATGCAGCGCATTGGGGCAGGGCAGGGCAAGGCAAACTGGCAGCTCGTCATGCTGACGCTGACTAGAGGGAAAAGACAACGTGCCACGCTGCTTGCTGCACTTTAATAACCCATTGAGTGCCAGTCATTGTCATGCAACTTGGCAGCGTTCGGCGCTGTTGTCGTTTATTGAGTTATTTTTTATAAATTTCGCCACAGCCAAAATTTGTTAGACTAAGCAACATCAATTGGCATTCATTATACTGAACTACGCTTGGCGTTCTCATATGTAATTAAACGCTTAGAGCGAGTGCCACGCCCAGCTGCATGCGTTGCGGCTCTAATGGCCGCACTGCTGCTGATTAGACGCAATTAACATGCGGCACGCACAACGCTGACAACGCTCAACATCAAAGCGAACTTCACGCCACGCCACTCCGCAGAGACTGAGCGCCGAACATTGTGCCCAATGCACTGTAAGCTAATCAAGTGGCTTAATTGGAAAGCAAACTTGGATTTAATGGTCACACCATCATCATCGATAATGTCACTCAGCCAACGAGTGTGTGTGGCCATTGCAAAGGATTAGCTCGTCGAATTGGGAACAATCTAATGAGCGCTTTTAAATTAGTTGCAGCTTGAAACTGAACTTTAACCTTTGCTTTGTCTAATGAAGCAGATTGCAATTTGATTTTTGTTGCTGCAGCCAAAAGTTTGCAGCAAATCAAATTGAAAATCTGCGCACAAAAAAGAATTCAAAGCTGCAAGCGAAACTTGGCGCACCTTTAAAAAACTTTACTAAAACTAAAATACAAAAGTAGCCTAGACTAAGAGCTGCTCAAACCTTATTTAAATGCAGAGTGAAAAACACACACACACACGCATACTTAAACCACAAAACGAGCTGCATGCAGCTTTGCTGAGAATCCATTTATTTATTTATATTCTATTCTTTATTTTTGCATTTATTTCAATTTAACGTCTGGCGCTTGCTTAAAAATTTACATAGCGCAAACAAAAATAAATTTATGTGCTTGTCAACCCAAAGGGTTCGCTTCTAGGTCCTGGCGAGGTGTCAACTTTAATCCTTGACAAGCCTTTGTGCTCTCCCCGAAGCAAATTCACACACGCGCCACGCCACGCCACAGAAGTCAGCAAACCAACTCGAGACTAGCACAAAACGCTATAGGAAATTAATTTTAGCAACCTCATGAAAGTTACAGCCTAGACACTGAGCAATTTATGTGCTACAGATTGTTGTGCCCCCAAAAAAAGAGAAGCATAAGAGACGCAACTGTGGCGCGTTGCTGAGCATAATTCGTGTGGTGCAGGCTACTTGTCCATTAAAATGTCTGTGCACATAATTAGCGGCTCTATGAATGAGATAAATAAATCAAATATTTGGCCAAACGCAATTGCATTAAAGCCAAAGGCAGCGCACAAATCAGTTCAGAGTCGCCGAGAGCGTCTTAAAGCGCCGACAACAATAAATTGCAATTGTCGAGACAGGCGAGGGATGGAGAGCGGGGCGTGCAAAAAGGCAAACTCATTACAAATGACTGCATTAATTTCAACTCGAGCGAACAAATGAAGCTTCACAGCAGCTTCAAATGAATGCAGGCAGGCGAACTGAGAAGGAGGCAAGCGAGAAAAAATGGTAAGTGGCAAGTTGCTGGGGCAAGCGGCATGATGACAAAGGTAAAAAGCGAGACGACGCCACTTGAGTTGCATTTGTATGCCAGGAAAATGCAATTAAAAGGCGCATCAAGTGCGCTATGGGCGTGGCAGCAGCGGCAGCAACAAAAGCAGCCTTGAGGCAGCAGTGCAAGTAATTTAATAAGCAACGCCCAAGACAAGGATTACACAATCAACAATAAGGCAAAAGGCAAAAGCAGATTGAAATTAAGTGCCAAAAATGTAATAAAATATGCGAAAGTGCATAAGAAAGTAGAGCAAAAAAGAAAATTTGCCGCCGTCTTATGACATTTTAAACAAGTTGAGACTTCAGTGGAAAACAAATTTATAATGCTGACAACTCTTTGATTTTAATTTCCTAGGCCTTTGCCAAAAAGAAAACTTTAAGCTATTGTAATAAATAATAATTGTTATATATGCTGGTAATAAATTTCATTGATTGGATTTGAAGCAACGCGCTCTATGCTAATCAACATAAACACGTAAGAAGGCTTGATGGAAAAAAAGGATTTTAAAGGCACTGACGCTGGCACTGGCACTGGCTCTGGTGCTGATTAATTGCCCAAACGCAAGACACGCAAATTAAATTAGCCAATAAACGGCGGGCGGTCGGTCCCCGAAGCAGCCCGTGAAAGTGCCAACTTGGAAAATTTGGTTACGCCCGCCCCAAAAAGGTTGCAACATTAAAAACAAATGAAGCCCTAATGGACTACGAATGAAGAGAGCGCGCTCTAGCGCTTGCTCGCTCGCACTTTGGCGCAGCGCACAAATAATTGGCTTAATTTTTAATTGACGCGAAATTAATAGCCGCTGCCAAGAGTTGAGTACAAGCAAACTTGATAGGCAACCCAAATGATAAATGAAAGGAGCCAAAAGCAAGAAGTTCTCAGTTCGAAGGAAAGGTGAAGCCTGCGCCTGCAATTAGTTCAATTGAATTCTATATATATTTTATGCGCACTAATTGATTATGAAATTGCAAGCCAACTTATAGTTATACATGCCACACATAAAGCAGAAATTGAAAAAGTTGCAAGTGCAGCCAAAAGTTGTTGCGCCGACTCTCACGCAAAGTTGTAGTCAAAGTTCAGTGGAGTTTTTCTTGCTTTTCTTGGCTCGCTCATTAGCGTGCGCTGGTCAAAATTATTAATAGCAGGCGGCATAAACGTTTTTATGCAGCCACGCCCACAGGCGTGCACGTTTGGTGGGCGGCAATTAAGCAGCTGTTAAATTTAATTAAGCTGCTGCTGCTGCTGCTGCTGCGTCTAAGCCTTTTGCCACGTGGCTTAATCACAGCCACTGTCTAATCAGCGCCACACTATACACACATAAACAGGTGTGTATACGTGTGTGTACATGTGTGTTGTGCTGCGCTAAACTTTTCAACTTGACGCAGCGCAAATGTTAAGCGTGAAACTTTCGCTTCAGTCATCTTTTCTGCTTTTTTTTTGGATTGGGGCAACAACTTGCAAGTTGGTCCCAAGGCTTAGCAAACTTTTCGCATAACGGAAACGGAAATACACGTCAAGTGTGTGTGTGTGTGTGTCTTAACTGCGCTTACTGTCTATTCACAACAAGTCGCAACAACTATTTATTTAACTGCCAACATTTTTGGCTTACCTGCCGCATAACGCGCGTAGCACGCGCAACATTTCGGGGGCAAACGTAACTTTAATTAGTGCCAGCTGCCGAATTCGTTGCAGCTCAAGGCTGTAATAATTTCAATTGAAACTTGATCCGCAGCGCTTTAATAAAGACTTAGGAGAGGGGCGTGGCTCATTAGCAAGCCTCAATATATTGCAGCTTATTATCTGCGCTATTTGTATGCTTATTTACAGTTAGTTGTGGCACGTAGCCTGCGGCGTGCTTAGCGCATAAAACGTAAATGTTGAACAACAAGCGCCAAAGCGAGGAGCTGCCACTGATTAGATTACACTCCAAGCGAACTGTGCTGAGTTTGCTTTACCTTTGCCCCAATTGCTGCCGCTACCACGCCCACAGCAGCAGCACGCCCTAATGGCAAAAGACATTTATACGCTGACAAGCGACGACAGCAGCAGCAGCGACTGCTCGCTCGGCAGCAAAATCACAACAACCACTTAAATATATAGTTGATATATTTTACATACACGAAATTGGTTTTTAACTGCAATATACCAAGGACAGTGTGGCGTAAGCCGCGTTTACATTTTAAAAGTCGCAGCAACCCCCCCCCACTCTTCTCACTTCCTTTCTCTCGCACTTTCTCTGGAGAGCTGTGCAATTTCGTTTTACAACTGTCGTTGCGTTTGTTGTTTCTTTTGCGCCATTTAATGTAAATCGTAAATTTAAAATGTCATGTAAAGCGCGCTGTGGGCTGTGTACGCAAACGTTTTGTGGGCGTGGCAGTTGACAGCGCACAACACTTAAGCGCAAACAGTGCGGCAGCAGCAAAAGCAAACTACGAAAAATAGTTAAATCCATTGAAAAATGTTATTAAAAGCAAACTGATTGAATGCAGTACCAAGTGCAAAGGATAAATAGAGCGACAATAATGAGTAACTTGTCATGACGTAGAAATCTTGATATTGCTTTTGATTTAAGCTCAGTTCGCATTTCATATGAAAAAATCAGACCTAAGCTTCGATTCCTAGAAGCAGCATTTGTTGAGTGTGGTCATGTGCTTTGCTTATTTGAGCCATTTGTCAACAAGCTACCAAAAAAAAAAAATGTAGTCGGCTACTTAATAATTTGACTCTCAGTTGCATGCAAAGTGTCTTTCTAGTTTAGGCTCTAAGCTAATGCTTTTAATAGCATTTTATGAACTTAAGTAAAGTCGTGTCCACTCACACACACGCACACACACATGCTGAGTAAGACAAAGTCTCGTTCTTTTGACTTACGCAACAGCAAAAAGCTTTCAAAACGGGCTAAGGCAGCGTCGAGTAGTGCGAGTGCGTAAAATGGCAGTTAATCGTGACCACGTAGCAGGACTATTAATAAAAGCGTCTTTAGCCCTACATTTTGTGGACAACTCGGGCTCTATGTAGAGCTAGAGCCAAAGCTGCTGCTGCTGCTGCTGCTGCTGCAACTGCCAGAGCCACAAAAAAAAATGCCAAGCACACAAAAACAAACAGCAAAGCAAGAAAAGCAGCGCATCATTAATTTCACGCAGTACAACTGTCGTGCCTTTAACACACACACACAATCACACACACACACACATGTGTGTGCAAAAAAAATGGCAAAAGGCAAACTTAATAACAACAAAATGGCTTTTGTGGCCGCCTGGGCCGCACTCACATTGCCAAAGGCAGCAATTTTGTAATTTATCATTGCACAAATACAAACACACACACAGAACGAGCCTAGACAAACACAAATACACACACATAGTTACACACACACAGCTACAGCTTAAGTATATGTATATGCATTTATTGTCGATTTGTTTATGCTGGCAAAATGAACTTTTGCAAGCCTCAGAGCAAAACTCAAAACTAGCTACACAACTATACAAGCTTACAGGGGAGTGGGGTGGTGGGTTGACTTTATAATTTATGACTTGTCAGTGTAAATGAAGTAACTCAATCAAATGATTAACTAACGCGGCTCAGCAACAAAGCAAAGCAAAGATTTTAAAATGTATCTCTAATGAAGTTGAAGCGCCCCACAGCCTCAACATATGGCTTAAACAAAAACAGCCTAAACACACACACACACACACACACACACACACGCATACGCACACGCGTTTTTTATACAAATAGCCTACAGCGGTGTAAAAACAGTTACATGCTAACCAAATGCAAACAAGGCTTGGCTTTCAAATTAAATAAATAGCTCACATTGCTGCGTGGGCGGGGCGTGGCGCGGCGTCTGTTCAAAGTCAAAGTCAACTCAGCTGCAGGCGTGCGTGCCACGCCCACAATTAAAGTCAGTTAAAAGCAAAAACCCAACAATTGACGTGTCTGTGGTCAAATAGTATATTTTTTTATATATGGCAGGACAACAGCAGGACAAGCAGCAGCGCACGAGTGCAGCTCAAGTTGGAATGTGTGAACAAAGTTTCCCAACTGCACGTGCAATGTGTGCACACAATTCTTTGCTTAAATCCTTGTGAGCACAACTGTTGTCTTGCTTTTTTGTATATAATATACACAATATATATTATTTAATGTCTTATGTAAGCTGCCAAAGCAAAAGTGGTAAGCAGCTCACTAAGCTTTGCATACTTTTTGCTAGATTCGATATAAATTTAAAATATCTATGGGCAATATTTGTTTAAAAATAGTGTAGGAAGGGAATATACGATACTGAGCTTACTGTAGGCTATAGATTGCTGTTTAATAAAGGGAAAGAAAGAGATAAGGGAAGTGGAGAGTGGCAGAAGCGAGGCAGTTGAGAAGAGAAGAAAAAGAGTTTTAAGTTAAGTTACATTCATAAGTGACTTAATAATAAAAGAACACCACAAAAGTTAATATAATTGCATATGCATTAAATAATAAATACAATAGCATAACTAGTTCTATTGTATAATATGTTGCCTATATTTAGTTAATTTACTTTTACTTAATTGAATTTGAGCTCATTGTACATTTTTTGTAGCCAAACTTTTCGCTGTTTGTTTTTGGCATGCATTATTTTTTTAATAATTCTGCTACGCTTTGATTTAGCTGCGCTTGGCAATTAGCTGGCTTGTTAGCTGTAATTGGCCTTGTTGAGCTGACTCCATTAACAGCTGCTTAACACGCTGCGGCGTATTGTCCAGTGACTTATGAAAAAACGCTTAGCCCCAGCAGCAGCAAAAGCTTAAACTAAACTCAAAGCTGCCAGCGAGTGTCATTAACATATTGTTTGTTTGTATGTATGTGTGTGTGCGCTGAACTTTGACTGCTGCCCCAAAAAATAGACGAAGTAGAAGCAACAGCAGAGAACACAAAATGTGTTGCATACTTTGCAGGCTTTATGCAAATGCCATTAACGGCAAGCCCAAGCGAACTGAGCCACGCGCAACACGCAACAGCCAAGCCAAGGACCCAGCATCAGGACCAAAGACACAAGTTTAACGCTGTGCATGGCAAACAAATAGAAATTAACTTGACATTCCGCTTACTCGCTCATCTTGGCTCAGCTGCTGCTGTTGCTGCTGCAGATGTTGATGGATGTAGCTCTGAGAAGTTGTATAGGGCGCAACTTATATATTTTGGGGGCGCACGCATATGACGCACACTCACACACACACACAGCCAAGCGCAAGGACAACAAACATGCAGAGCGCCATGTCCCGTTGAAAATATGAAAAATGTAAAACAAAAATCTGGCAAAAACTTTTCTAATTTAAAACTGCCAACACAAAAAACAAAAAAAAGAAAACAATATAAAAACGAGTAAGCAGCAGCAGTGGCGTATAAAATAAAACAAAGACAGGCAAAAGCACTCCTCACAGTCTGCAAGGCTGTAAGCAAATCTTTATACAAGGGGTAGCGCTGAGTTTTAACTGATCTATAAAAAATATAGTTGAAAAATAAACTAAAACTAATGCAAACACACAAAGATTTCTGAGGTACAAGTCAAACAGCGAACCCATGAGTGACGAAGCTAGATTGATAAAGAGTTAGAGTATTTTATGAACAGTTGCTGAACTCGGCTAGAAGAAATTATGTCTGTTGACAGTGAAAGTCTTTTGTTTGTGCTCGGTAGATTTACTGCACATGTTGATGAATGCGAGGGCAAAGAGATTTCAACTTTCTAATTTAATGCGACTGCCAACGCGAGACAGAGAGACAGACGAACTGCCAGGCAGTCAGGCAAAACTTCAATGACAGAGACAAAGGCGTGCATGCCAAACAGAGCGCAAGTTGATCCAAATAAATGTGATGCGCGCCTTGTAAATATTATTTAGGCAGTCAACGTGGCGTATGCGCAATTTATATATGCACGCCCTTTAAGACACAGAACACATATCTTAATTAAAAATTCAAGCAAACTAAAAGCAGCTGCTTAGTTGAGCGCAATGTTGCATATGCGTAATATAGCAAAACGCATTTTTTTAGAATAAATTTATGATTTATTAAATTTAGTGTGTGTTTGCTAAATGTTTATCACGCATACACAATGGTGCGTATGCGTAATACAGCTGCCTTCAATATGAATTGAAAAACACGTTTAATTTTTAATTGATTTATGCATTTTATTGAGTGTGTAAATTGTATTAAGCTGTTTGCTAAATTGTTAACTTGTTTATCAGTTGCCTGTTACTGCAATGGGGCGTATGCGTGATATGGCGTCTAAAGAGCCATAGAACGCGCCTTAATATGCAAATAAAAACACATTTATTTTTTAATTAATTTATGAATTTTATTAAGTGTGAGTTTAAAGTGTATTGAGCTGTTTGCTAAATTGTTAACTTGTTTTGGCTTCTTGCTGGGGCTTAGGTTACCACCTGCCTGATAATATCAGGTGGGAGCATGAAATTGTTTTTGCGCAACGGAATCTCGCTCAGCTCCCGGTCGATGGGCGCGCGTGTATCGTAAAGCGAGGGCGACTGGCAGATAATGGCGCAAGTGCCGAACACACAGGAGAGCGTGAAGAGCCAAAGGAAGAAGCGATCCAGCACCATGGACACGAATTTCCAATCCTCCACAATCTGCAAAAGCGTTAGAGAGATGTATTGCTTAAAATAGATTTGAGCGAACGCAAGTGCGCGCGCTTTTTGATTAATAATAAATTTATATTTTTTATTGTGCGCTTGGGGCTCGTAAAAAATTCGTAGGCTAAACTGTCGTGCAATGCGGTTTCGAAAATAAATTGGTTACAATTGTGCCCATAAAAAATTCGTTACACTTTGTGTCTGTCTTTCAATAAACTTGAAATGCAATAAAAATATAAATAAAAATATATAAAGTTATGATTTAATATTTTACAATTCGCTGTTGCACATTTGGGACAGCCTCAAGCCAAAGTTTTCGTGGCAATAAACAATAATAAAAAAGCGAGCAGCCAGAGCAGCCAGCGAGTCCAGGCTTGAGATATAAAGATGCCTGCATAAGCAATAACAACAATAATAAGAAGAAGTGGAACAGCAGCTGAAATATAACTGTATACGAATTTAACACTCGGCAGCAATAAAAATTGGTGCTCATAGCTCTAGTGTGTGTGTGTGTACCCACCTCGTTATCCTTGTCGGCATCCTTGATATGCTGTGCAATAAATCTGACCGCACGCAATGCCTGCAGCACTTCGGGTGTTAAGTTGCGCGGTATCACATTGTCGGAATCTGTCGAAGAGTTTCCAGCAGCATATGAAAATTGCAAAGAAATTGAAATAAAATATTGGCATAATAAATAAATGCAGACGAAACAATTGCGCGAAAGAGACGGCAAGCGAGCCAAAGGCGCAGTGCTCTAGCTCTAAATCTAACTTGATATGCATATATGCTAAATGCGTGTGCATGTGTGTGTATTTGTGCGTGTATTATAGTAAGTAGCTAGAGGCGTTTGCCTGACTTGAGCATTACAAGCACGACCTAACAACAACAACAACGTTGTGGGCACTGAATTATATCTGTCAGTTTATTATTTATGTGGCAAGCTTTTGCCAAAATGCTGAGCATTGATGCGTTCAAATGAACGCCTGGTAACAGTTTATTGGGCAAAGGCAATCAATTGATCAATTCGTTATATAGTATATATATACGCCAACATTTGCATAGCCATCGAAGCAAGCTAATGTGACATAAAACGCCTCAAACTTTGCCACACACACACACAGAGAAATGTGCGCACTTATGTTTATATATATAGAAAATATATATAACATAAGTAGTTTATATTTATGAGCCTAAAGATTGCATAAATTTTATAGAACAGTTATATGTTGTATGACTGGCAGTTATTAAGATAAATTTATATTAGTTAAATGAGCACAAGTTTGACAAGCACTGTAGCTTTAAAACTAACTATTATTATATTATAGCTTATACCTCAAGCTACACACTTTTGTTATTTTTTGTTACTTTACACACACACACATGCATTTATTAAGACTGTCATCAAATGGCAACACATCATCGCCAGCGCCATCAACAAAGCGTCCAGCTGGCAAATCCGTAGCCATCATACTTGAGTATGCCTAAGAGCGCCATTTTGTTCAGCATTTTATTGCATTATATTCGCTTTTTATATTATTTGATTTCAATTTCGGCTTTTGAAGGCCACGCGCGCGCGCTTGTGTGTTGCAAAATATTTGTATAGACGCTTCTCACTCATTCCCATTCTCTTAGGCAATCAGTTATGTATGCAAACTCACCCACAGAAGGCTGCATGCCATTATCATATGTGCCATCTTGGCTGTCCTTAAACTCGCTGGGAAAGTCGCTGATGCTGTCGCTATAATAAAGAAAACACAGCCAGAGCAGAGCGACGTTCAAGCCCATTGGGTGTGTGGGTGAGTTAAGCGTTTGGCTTGGGAGGTAAGCGCTACTACTTACCGCACATCGATTTCGTTGGTGTAGCCATTGCTGGGCGTGGAGTCATCATAATCGGGCAGCGTGTACTGTGTGCGTCGCATCATCATCAGCTTGGGCATAAAATGTAAAAACAATTTACGCACCAGCGGCGACATATTGTGCGTTGATGGAGATCTAGGCATATTGATTGATTGATTGCAGTACAGTGAGTGAGTGAACTCCCGGTCGACGACCGAGTAGTAGTTGGGCCACTTACCTAAAGTGTATGTTGAGCACACAGACCGTTGTCCAAACGGACAGCGATACGAGTATCATGGTAAAGAGCAGATATTTGCCCAGCAGGGGCACCGCCAACGATGTCGGCGGTATAATTTCGGCCAACAGCAAGAAGAACACGGTCAGAGACACGAGTATTGAAATACATAACGTAACCTGTCAACGAAATGTTTACACAACAAAATTTCTCTCGCTCTTGCTCTCGCTCTCGCTTCCTGCCTAAATCTCTTACACTGCCTTCGAAACAAACAAAACGACAACAACAACCAGAACATACGAACAAAACGTAGTAACAAATGAAACGTGTACAAAACTATGCAGTTATGCCATCAATTAATAACAATTAGAGCCAATTACATTACAATTACGTATACGCCAAGTAACACAACAGACAAACATAAAAGCCATTTCTCGTATATTTCTTTTTTTTGAATTGGGCCATTTTTCAACAACACAAACTATAAACGCAAACATTTAAAATGCACATTAAATGTGGCTTAAATTAAAACACGTCGTTCACAGCGCTGCGCCTAGACTCATAATTGAGTGCGGTTAATGGCAAACGGTTAACAACAAAAGCAAACTACTATGTCGATATGCCTGAATGTTCAATGTGAAAAATACATGTTAATGTTTTTAACAATTATAGCAAACGCTTGCAAATTATAAGCAATACATATATTGGCAAAAAATGGGAACTAGTTATAACAAATGCTGTCAAATTTACATAAACACATTTACATAAATTCTAACAGCTGACATTTAAAAAACATAAAACAATTAAATACGCATAATTTTTGCTAAGCTGCTTACCAGCTCAACTGTTTGTTAGCAAAAGAATTAATTAATCTTTAGCTGTTTGCAATAAATAATCAATGATGTAAGCGGATTTAAATTGTATATAAATGCATGAAACATAAACTTGCAAATGCCTGACGACTTGCTTGCCTGCTTAATGTTTATATGACATGAATCTTCACACAAAAACTTAAGCCATGTATGCGGTTTTTTTTTATGCAGCAACCAACGACAATTACAATAAGAACAACAACAAACTGCATGTATTGGTGTGAGTGTGTATCTAGTTATGTGTGTATTAGTGTGCTTAGTGTGCTTGCCTAAAGGAGTGTATAATGCTTAGGCCAATTCAGTTGATGGCTTTGGCTATGCGCACACAGTTGGAAGCTCTTCCATTTTTTTTTTTTTGTGTATGCATTCGATGAAATTTACGTTATGAGATTTCGCTACTCAGAGCACAGCACAAATGATATTCAACGCTTTAATGAATTTGAATATATATGCGGCGTTTGCATATGGTTTGAATAATGTGTGCTGCTGCTTTTCATTTGCTTTTCATTTTGGCGAGCGGGAGTAGAATACTTAAAGTACTTAGGTAAAATGTAGATTATGCAAATTAGTTGTTAATAAAATTAGTTTGAAGAGGAGATAGCAGAGATATCAGACAGAGTTTGAAGTGTGTGTGCAAGTTGAGCTCTCTTTACAGCGAAAATTTTGTGTGTGTTTTTTTTTTTTTGCTTTAAAAGCTTATACTGAGCCAATATATTACAATTGCTGTGGCAGCTAGCAGAGCTCAGCTTTGCGTTGCGAGAAAGTTGAAAGTTGAGTATATAGAGTAGCTGAAGTAATAGGTCGAGTAGCTTTATAGTAGTGCATTAAAGATATTCTTTTTATGTTTTGTAGTGTTTACAGTTTGTTTTTAGCATGAAATAACTACGAGCTACACATGAAACGGAAACAGAAACTGAAATTTGAAAGCAAAAGATAAACTTTAGACTAAGTAATTACCAAATGGCATGCCACATGCAACAAGATAATTCATTGCTTACCTTTTCGCCCGAATCGCTGGGCAAATAAAAGACCAGCACAGTGAGAAATGTTAATGCCACACAGGGCACTATCAAATTCACCGTATAGAACAAGGTCTTGCGACGCATGGTCAGCTTGAAGGTTATATCTGTACACAAAAAATTTGCATATTAAAACGTAGCCAAAGTGAAATCAGTTTACTGCTCTTTTTTGGGCTTTATGCAGCTTACCGGAAAATGGTTCCAGTGTGTCCGGATAGTATTCCTCGTTCTTGGTTGCCGGCACCTCAAGTATATCCCACTCGACAGACAAATAGAATTCGCTTAAATCGATGCCCACCTGCACCAGATTGCTGCCAGGCACCTGAGCACACACAAACAAAGCCAATTTTAGCATAGCACCCCCAATGCGCCACCCCCAATGACTGCCCCAATGGCTTGGGCTTGCCTGTGTGTCAGCATAAATTGCATTTTGTGCAATGTTGCATGCAAAGCAGACAAGCAGGATACAAATTTTCTGGCATGCTGACTAACCTGATCCAAGTGCTTGAGATCCACTTGGGCACCATTGTAGGTCCAGGAGCCGAATTTCATGAAACAAATTTGCTCATCGTATGGAAAATATTCGACATTCATTTCACACGATGACTTGTAAATCGCCGGTGGCTCCCAGAACACCTCCCCCGTAAACTTCAGTGTCGCCTTGGTCATAAGCGTAACCTGCCAAAGCAAAAAGCCAGTCAAGTGAATTGCAAATTCAGTTGCTTTATGGGCGTTTTTATACCTCATAGTTGCCATCCCAATTATTGTACAGCACAATATCCGGCACCCAAATATGCTCAGAGGGCACATATAGCTGCTCTACGCCGCCATACTCCTCCGGCTCCCAACGCAGTTTATAGTCGAACCAGCGCTGGTAAGAAAAGAAAATAACTTAAGTTTAAACTTATTAAGTTACTTAATAACTTACCTGTTTCACCCACAGATTTGTAGTCATCACCTGATTCTTCAGATTCACCTCTATAAGCTGCGATAGCTTCAGACCCAGCCAAACGGTCAGCGTTTCCGTATTATTCACCACGGGTCGTATCAAGCGATTATAATTGCTTAGCAAGTCATCGTAGAGACGTTTAGTATCCGGATTTGCCTCAAAGCTTACAGGCGCTGCAAAAACAAAAAATATCCCTTCTTGTAAATATCCCAAAACAAAGCTAAAGGCGCCGCCACAAATTTCCCAAAACAAAATACTGCGCAAGCGTTGCGCTCTCATGCTTACGCTCTCTCGCTCTCATTTTTTCACGGGCCTGCCGTATACAGCTTCACAGTATTGGAATTTTCACAGATTTTTCTTTTGCCAAATTAAGACTTTTACGTTACTTACGTGTTGTTTGTGCCAGTGGCAGCAGCAAGAATAAAGCTAGGAAACACCAACGCAACATTTTCCTAACGATTTCTCTTACGTTTTTTGCACTAAAATATATTTGTTTTAAGCAAATTTATGCATTTTGCTTGCCGTTTAGTTGTCCGTATTGACCTCTCCCAAGCGTGGTCCAGATGTAACTGAGCAAATGAGCCTGGCGCATGCTGCATGCCACAAGAGGCAGCTGTCAAGTGTTACAGAGCGCCAATAAACCAACAAATTGTCACATTTGAATTTCAAAAATCCTTAAAAATTTGATAGTTTGTTAATGATTGCTAAAAAGTTATAATAACTATGATAAATAACAATTTTTAATGTTATGCTGTAATTAATTTTATTTGTTTACGGAAATAGAATTATTTATATTAATTTTTAAATTAAACTGTTCGAGTTCCAATCAGATCAAAGTCTTTGCTTAGCATTGACACGCACCAAGCAAAAAGAAAGCGGCGTTAGCCAAGATCACAACCACCGAGCAGCTGTCAAGTAAACGTCGCTTAGCAACTGCAAAGGCAAAACGAAAAACAGAAACAAAAAAATAATTGGAACAAACAATTGCAGTCGATTTCAAGTTGATAGCTTCGTAAAATCAAAACAACTTTCGCTTTCTTCGAATTTATGAGTCACTTCACTTCAAATGGGCTACAAGGGCAACTTTCCGCAACTAATGCGCGCGGCGGGCTTCAAGCTGCGCCAATATCGCGATGGGCCGCTGGATTGGCGTCAAATGGGTAAGTTGCAATTAAAATAACTATTAAAATATTGTTAATAACTTTAACAGGCTCCTATGAGGTGGATCGCATACTGCGCGAGCAAAACTTTGAGCTGGTTGATGAGGCACTGCAGCATTTATCGGAGGCGCCGCTGGGCACAGTGCTGGAGGCGCACATATTGGACAGCGGCATTGCCAAATACTTTATAATGTCGCAGTATGCCATACAGTACTTGCTTTGCTGTCGCACTTACCTGGACGAAAGCGTTGGAGAGCTGAGTGAGGCACATGCCACAGCACAGCAGGAGATAGCAAATCTACGTCATTCGCTGAGCGAGTCCAACAATGAAGTAGTGCAGCTGCATAAGAGAATCACACAGATCGAGGCTATACGAGAAGTAGTCTATCCTTGCCATTTGTGCACCAAGAACTTCATTAGCAACGAGGCCTTGAATATTCACATAACTCGCAAGCATCATGTGGGTGCGCCCACGGGCGTGGCAACCGTAGTGGCCAGGGACAAGGACAACGACGTGCAGCTAATCAACACCATTAAAATGGAGCTGGAAATTAAGCAGCTTAAGGAACGTCTCAATGCCGCTGAGCGTAATATCAAGGAGCGCAGCAGCGGCTCCAAACAGCAATCAGTATCGCAATCGCAGTCACGACAGGATCAGGCTACTGCTACCATTAGCATGCGTAATGTTGCTATACAAAGTAATCTGGCCGAGTACAAGGAGAAGGATGAGTTGAACATTGGGCAAGACAGCGACGCTAGTGAACGCAAAGAGGTGCTCAACGGGCTAGTGGAACGTCTTAGCAGCTTTGAAGCCTGGCAGGCACAGCTCAAAGCGAGCAATGACCAGTTCATTGAGGACATCAATGAAAGACTTGAAGGCCTGACACATGCGCTGGAGTTAACCAAGCGTCATGCGGAAAAAAAGGAAACAGCAATAACACATGTTGATCCGCAGGAGCGCGTGAGCACGCCTTGCCTGGAAGATCTAGAGCGCATACTTAGCGAAAAGGTGGCAGAGATTGGCAAAGTGAGCGCCGACAAGTTGGAAGAGGTGGTTAACCATCTGGAGTTGGACTACAAAGAGAAACTTGAAGCTCTCGAGCGTGAGTTGAGACGTCTTAACATGCCCAAGGAGCAAGCCACCAGTTCTAGCGCATCAAAAATACCCAAGCCTTTGCCAAAGAAGTCGGAAACAAGCATGGAACGCATCAAGCGGCAGGTGGAGAATGAGTTTCTGCAGTCTACACGCGATGATGATACCTATTCCATTGAGCTGCCACAGCAGGAGCAGTCAACACCCATGCAATCCACTTCCAAGCCGTCGACATCCAAGCAGTCAACCCCCATGCAGTCCACATCCAAGCCATCACTTATACAAGTGCAAGAGCTAACCAATGGCAGTAGTAGCTCCAATAGTCATCCAACTTTCACCAAGCCCGCTGCAGAGCCCAAGCCCAAAGCCAAGCCCAGTGTTAGCCAAATAGATACTCAGGAAACGACCGACATTAGTCAGAGCCTCAGCGAAGAAGAGGAGGAGGAGGAGGTGGCTGAAGAGGAGGACGCCGAGGAGCAGGGTAGCGAGCCGCTGACCTCTGAGCCTGAGCGCGAAGTTTTTAGGCTGCCAAAAATTAAACCGACCAGCAGCAGCAGCAAGTAAGTAGCAATCCCTTTACAAATATCTTTAGTCAGTTGGTAAAGCATCTTAATCTCTTACAGAAGCTCACCGAAATCGCTACCTCCGTTGACACGCAAGGATGCACGCAAAATGGTCAACTCCAAGTTGAATCCACATGGCTTCAACATCAAAACCAAGCACATAACCAATGCCTCACTCAAGCGCATAAATGTGGATTTAATGCAGCATCGCAACAAAATGAAGCTGGTAAGCTTTGTAATAGCAACCAATACCCATACCTTACCTATAAACAATTGCAGCAATATCCAAATTTCTATGCCACACGCAATCGCATACGCAAATTTGTAGAGAAACTATGCACCACCAAGCCAACACGCGCTCAGGAGCTATTGAAGCATAAGGAGCCGCTGCAACCCATGGAAGTTCCTAAAAATGAAGCCAACTTGCTGGCCACTACCGAAGATGATGGTATCACATCAGAAGATGACCAACTTAGTGCCACTAGTGAGCAGTCGCACAGCTCAAGTCCGCTGCCACAAGCTGACTTCAAGGCGCATTTGGAGCAGATGTTGGCCAAGCCAGTGGCGCGTCTGCCAGTCAGGCCAAGCACTTCACGATTGCAGTCGCAACAAGCAAAGCCAGTACCGCAGCCACGCAAGCGGGTTATGTTCAGTGGCAAGAGTTTTGAAGACGATGAATTAGAAATCAAATAAATAAAATATATCACTTTTCATATGATTTGAAAATAGCGCCTGTTGCATTAAGTGTTGCCACCTGCTCAAATGTCTGCGTGCGATAGCTCGATAAGTCGCGACAAGTGGCTCGCTGCGCTAGGCTTATCGGTCTTGTATCGCACTTTGCGCAACCAATCGAAAATAGAAAAAAATCGTAATGTATTTGTATAAAAACGAATAAGAAAAAGTCGTATAATTTGCAATAAATGCTTTAAAACGCAGTTTAACCGCACGCAAAGCAGTGACAAACGCTTAACGTACATGGCGCAACAATTACGGTATTGAACTTTGGTTAGCAGCAGCTCAAGCAGCGCTGTAAAGTATTTTACCTCGCGACAACGATACACATACACACACTCCTACACAAGATACCTAACGCCCGCTGGCCTCCCCACTCTCATCGATGAAATAACATACATAACGTATACCGAAAATACATAAGCTTGCGCTAAAATAACGGAGCCAAAGACAGTGGCAACAGCAACAGTAGTAAACAGTGCGAACGCTGGTAAGGCAAACAGATAAGAAAACAGACGACGACAGAGCCACGGCCAACGGAGCCCCCAGACACAGGTATCAATATCAGCGCAAATAGCAGCAGCAGCAGCAGCAGCAACAACAACCACGTTAGCAGCAGCCGCAGCAGCAGTTGAGAGCCTCTGCGCAATATGTCCGACATTGACAGCATAATCTCGCGCCTGCTGGAAGGTAAATTCCATTGGTTTATTAACTTAAATTAGCAACTAACTGTTATTTTCAACTATTTTAGTGCGCGGCGCACGTCCAGGCAAAAATGTGCAACTGTCAGAGAGTGAAATACGCAGTTTATGTTTGAAATCGCGTGAAATATTCCTATCACAGCCTATACTGCTGGAGCTGGAGGCGCCACTAAAGATCTGCGGTGATATACATGGACAATACTACGACTTATTGCGTCTATTCGAATACGGTGGCTTTCCGCCAGAATCGAACTATCTATTCCTGGGCGACTATGTGGATCGCGGCAAGCAGTCGCTGGAGACGATATGTCTGCTCTTGGCATACAAAATCAAATATTCAGAGAATTTCTTTTTGCTGCGCGGCAATCACGAATGTGCCAGCATCAATCGCATCTATGGGTAAGTGTGTAATAATTTACTAAAATATGTAAACTAATTTGCATTTGTTTGGCAAACAGTTTTTATGATGAGTGCAAACGTCGTTATACCATCAAGCTGTGGAAAACATTTACGGATTGCTTCAACTGCCTGCCCGTGGCTGCCATTGTGGATGAGAAAATCTTTTGCTGTCACGGCGGTCTGAGTCCCGATTTATCATCCATGGAGCAAATACGACGCATTATGCGGCCCACAGATGTGCCCGATCAGGGTCTGTTATGCGATCTGTTGTGGTCCGATCCAGACAAGGATACCATGGGCTGGGGTGAGAACGATCGTGGCGTTAGCTTCACATTTGGCGCAGAGGTAACATGAAATAAGCAAACGGAACGCAAGCTTTTTTTTACTAATAAATCCATTTGTGTTCAGGTTGTGGGTAAATTTCTACAGAAGCACGAATTCGACCTCATATGTCGTGCTCATCAGGTTGTGGAAGATGGTTACGAGTTCTTTGCCAAACGTCAGCTAGTTACGCTATTCTCAGCACCCAACTATTGCGGTGAATTCGACAATGCGGGTAAGTGTGCAGTGATCAGCAATCTATAAGCCATATAGTCATGCGAATGAGAGTGCGCCGCTTTGTTGTGGGTGTTATCTCTTTGTGAAGAGACTTGTTTATTTAAATGTAAGTGATAACGCTAAGATTAGCGCTGATTTTGGAGATAACCTTGTCGAGTAAAGTTCCGTTATGGCTCACAGACTTAAATATTGCGGTTGCTATTTATAAAGAACACATTTGATCAGTGCTATAGTCCAATTTGTGACGTCAATGAATCATTTTTTCATTCTAGGTGCCATGATGTCTGTGGATGATACATTAATGTGCTCCTTCCAGATATTAAAGCCCGCAGATAAGCGACGATTTGTTTATCCCAACTTTGGCAGCTCAGGGCGTCCCTTAACACCCCCACGCGGCGCCAACAATAAGAATAAGAAGAAATAAGCAATGAATTAATGCAGCAACAAATAAAGGCCACACACAGCAACAAAAACAACAACAGCAGCAACAACAACAAGAAAAGAAATGAGGAAACCAATTTAAGCGCAAAGATGTTTGTTTATTTTTTTTTATTATTAAATCGAATATGTGTAATCGAATCGTGAGCAACGTTATAAGGGTATAAAATCTAAAAAAAGGAAACACAACACACAAATTGAGACACTTTAGTTCAAACTAATTGTAGTGTTAAACACTACAGAAGTAAGAATATCTTTTAATGTATTAGTTTTATTTTGTTATAGTTTCTCCTTTCCTAAACACACACACACACACATGCAAGCTAAAGCGTACAGTATGTACGAAAAGTGCACGCACCAGTTGTATTTATTGCATTTTATCAAGCACAGCATTTTTCGGTTCTTTGCATAGCACAACAACCAGGCAGAGAGGTTACGTTAGTTTTTATATAACGATATTTTTTTTAATATATCCACAGCTATATAACTGTATATAGCGAATGGTAAAATGTTATTATTTGTTTATAACAATAATTTTTGAGCTTAACTAAACGCTTTGGAAACGTGTGTGAGTTATCTACAGACATGCATATATAACATACTATATATTGTGTATGTACGTTTGGATTTTTAAGCACTGTATGCATAAACAAACAAACAAATTATTTGATGCACATCATAAAAATTCTACTAAATGTTTACTTAGTTTTTAAAGCAAAGCAATTTTTAGCAGCATGATGATATAAGTTTGAATTGTTTACACCAAAAATATTAAAATAAACAACAAATTGTGTATATTTTTAAAAAACTGTATGCGTTGACAACTAAAAATACACACAAGGCGAACAAAACTCATAAATCATGCAAAGGCAACAACAACAACAACAAATTACAATAATTAAATTTACATAAAAACAAACTTGTTAAGCATACAACAAATTTAAAAACAAAATACAATGAAATGCTTGTTAAAGCAATAATTATTTGAGCAAATGTTAAAACAAAACGACGCATACTTTTGAGTGGCACTGTGTGCCCCACTGCTGACGTCAGCGACGCGGCAGCTAAAGTTACAAGACGGCAACATAAGATACAAAAAACAAAAAAAAAAGAAAACATAATAAATAAATAACACACACACAAACACATGCATATATATTATGTATATTTAATATAAATTGTAAACACAGTGAGCAACAAATGCATACAAACAAACAAAAATATGTATGTAGCTTGTTTGTATTGTGCTAAGCAGCAGTTAAGTCGGTACATTCTAGTGCTAAAGGCCGTCACATTCAAGTATTAAAAACTTATGCAAAAGATTCAAAAAACCACAAAAAAAAACAAAACACTAACTACTTGTATAACTGTAACTGTCAGCAGTAAATTTCAAAAAACGTTTAAAGATGGTTTCGTTTCGTATAATCCCAAAAACCAAACCCCGCTCGTAACAATCGTGTTAACCAAACCGAGTTTTTTCAACTTGAATGTCCAGCTACAAAGAAGAGAGCCCTTATCCCTATTCATGCTAGTACTCTGTTTAATGTTGTAATAAATTCTACCTAAGTACTATATGCAAACAAATCAACAAATTATTTAATATGTATTAAAGCTGAACACAAGCAACACACACACAAACACACACACATACATATATATTAAACTTGATATCAAATATTGTGTAAAATCGGCTATAAAACATATATATATTAAAACAAAAAACAAGGCAACACTTGTAATTAATTTTTGAACAATTCGAAAAGACACAAAAAAAATTTAGTAAAAATATAAAATGCATTCAAAGCTTAGAAGAGCAATAAATAAAAAATCAACAAAAAAAAATTAAATAAATGAAATGGAAAAGTACATGAAGGCACTTGTAACAAAATAGCACTGTTTTATTAAAATGAAAAATGAAATACATACTAGCAATAAAATTTAAATGAAACGCAGTCGTTTTTACTAAAAATATAGTAAACATTTATTAGTTAATTAAATCTAAGCGCGCAGCTGCGTTCCAAGGGCGCAATCAGAGGTACAAAGTCCTTGCCGCTTGCCTGCTCCTCCTGCAGGCGCAACTGCAGCAGCTTTTGGCGCAGCGCATAGGGCATGGTGCCCTTTGTATGTTGCTGCAGCTCATTTGCCTGCTGCTTCTGCCACTTGAGCTGTGTTGCGCTGGAGCTGAGCTTATCATAGGCGCGCTGCAGACGCAGCTCATCCTGATGCTGCTTGCTGAAGCAGTCGCTGCTGTTGCTCAAACGGAATTGCTGCAGTCCAAGCAGACGCTGCAGCTCAGTTTTATTGCCTGTGCTGGGCGTGGCTGTGTGGCTGCTGTTACTGCTGCTGCTGCCTTGAACCTGAACCTGACCTTGAGCTGCTGCGCAGGCGCGTTGCTCATAGAGACGCCGATTGTCTGTGTGGTCGCAATGGCTGTTATTGTTGCTCGCGTGACTGCCAACACCTACGCCGCCCCAGCTTAGCACCTTGACACGACTTTCGCGTCGCTGCTGTGGCGCACAGGAGCTGCAGCAGCTGGAGCAATGACTTACAGTGGTGGCCACAGAGCTGCGACGACTGAAATTGCGATTTAGTGCGCTGCTGGAGTGACCCAGACCCATGCCCAAGCCCAGTTCCTTGTTGCTCTTCAGATGCGGCCGCTTGACAAACTGCGTAGGCTGCATGCTTAGCCTGGACGATGATGTCACTGATTGAAGTTCACTACGTGGCCGTGACGTCGCCTCCATGGGTCTGCTTGATTTCAAGATGCCAGCGCCAGCGCCAGCGCTGTGGCCGCAATAGCAACGCTGCATTCTCCTTACTTAGGCAACTGATTGTGTGGAAATGATTTGGTTTCGCTTAAAGACCACCAAAAAAACCAAAAAAAAGAAACAAAAAGCGTTTGCGTGCTCGTAGAATGTTAAGCGACGACTGTCGAGCGGCGGCGGTGCCAACCGGTTTCGACTCACACCTAAACACATCATAGGCGTTTGCAGCGGACAGTGTTCCCATGCTCGTCGTATACCGTTACCTGGTCTAGCCGGCGTGCACGCTTTATTTGTTTATATTTGAAAAACAATTGCAACAGTTACCATAGACACACGCCGAGGTCCTCCAGCTTAGCTGCTGCTGCTGCGACGGTCGCTGCTGCTTTTGGCAGCGAGAATTTGTTGCCCAAACGAATGACTTAGGCAACAAACATGAATTTAAAACTTTTAACTGCCAATTGCATTGCGTTAGCGCTTAGAACTAATTGGTATGTGTGTTTACTCACTGCTGGCTGCCATTTGAGAAGGTGTGTGGCAATTCATGACGGGATTCTGTTGTGGTGCATAATAATTTATGTTTTTACGATATGCAATCGCTTGATTAAGAAATTAGTATGTAGCGGCGTAGTTAATGCTGTTGAAATCGTTATAATTGCTGAGAAATAAATGTAGATAATAAAAAATGAATGTAAATTGGGATAGTCAAATGCTTGACTTTGCGCCCTCTTAAGCAACTCCATTGATTATTTATATTTATTATACAACAACAAAAGTGGCTTGTTTACTTTTCATCCACTAACCCATATGTAAGCCTGCCTTAAACGTTGCCGGCTTATTTAATAATATGCCAATTAGCTGTTATGACTGCATTGCAAGGTTCAATGAACCACAACGGCATACGTAAGGGCATTACAGGGTTGTTGACTTTGCCAGGCCAACGGGTGACACCTGTAGTAATAATAGTAACTGCAACTTCATATATAGATACTGCTATTGGTTATCGCTTCTGGGTTGGCCAAAAAGCGTTCAGCCGGAAAGCAAAAGTGCACTGCATTCATAGATGTACGCTTTGGCTTTTGGCTTGTTTTATGGGCCAAAGCTTAGCAGCAGCCGCAGCAGCAGCAGCAGCATATGGACTTGGTTTGAAGCTTTCTTGAGCCGAAGCTCGCTATAAAATGCGTGCGCTTGAAGCATCCCGCGAACATAACGTTGTGATAAGTCGCCGAGGCACGTGCAAAGAACCAGCAATCACTCAAAGCTGAGTCTCTCCATCGCTGGCGCTCGCTCTTTTCGCGTGTTTTCTGTCTGTGTGTGCGTCGTCGTCGTCGGTGTATTGAAGTTGAAGTTTACACAACTGGAATTTGCAATAAATTTTTGCTTCAACATGTTAAAACAGTCGGCGATTTTATTGCTGCTGCTAATCGCAGTGATTGCGCAGAAGGCGACAGCGCAAAATGTAACGTCCGCACAAGATTTGCGTAAGTAGAGTTTTGGTTTTTTTTTCGTTAACTTGGCTTTTGGCCACCAAGCTTGCGTTTATGGCCAAAACGTGATTAATATTGTTTATGACTGATTAGCTTATTTGTGTTTTTGGGGCGTTGAGCCTTGAAGGTCGCGCACTGTGTAATATTCTCTAATGGACAGCCAGGGTGACAAAGCGTAATTAAAATATTTACGCAGCGCACAGTGCGTATGCGTAATGCATGTACTCTGCACTGGCAGTGTAAGCTGTCAGAGTAGTTATGAGCTGCAAGCCGCTTTCTTATATAATCTCAACAGGTTTGCCGAGTTTCCACAAGTCAGTCAGTCAGTGGATCACTTCCGCTTGCTGCCGACACATATAATGCATAAGATATATTTACGTATCTTATGGATACATTTTGTTATGGAAAAATTGCCGTAGGTCATGACTGGCATTGTTTCGTAGATAAATAATCTGGCATGCTGACATTGAGTTCCAATGATGCATAAGCATATACACAAATATTCATAAGCTGCGAACCAGTTTATTTAATTTTTTGTCTTTTTCTGTGGCCAACGAACTCTGTTTCGAGTACTTGGGGTGCTTGTTAATTTGTTGTGCTTTATAACTGACACAATTACAAACATTGTCAGACTTCCGCATTCATTTTCAATGCCATGAGCAAATTATTTTAAGGTTTTTGTACATTTTTGCAGCCGACAACTTCCTCAAGTGCAAACGCGATGCGAACTTTGACAAATGTCTGGTGGATGCAGTAAATCAAGCCATACAGTTGCTCAAAACTGGTCAGTACATCAATATATATTCTAATTTGATGCTTTAGCTAAACTTATTTATCTGTCAACAGGCAACAAAGAATTCGGTATTCCACCATTAGAGCCGCTGTCCGTGAAGAAACTCGTTATAGATGCCGGCAATGCGCCCATCACACTTCGTCAAGCCTTGAAAAACGTCAAGGTGCACGATATGATCTCCACCAGCAAAATACAACGTTATAGGTAATTAACGCATTCTTCTCCCTAATTTAAATTCAAAGCACACATTCCTCTTGCAGAACTGACTTGGATAAGCATCTGATTATCTGTGATAGCAAAACCGATCGCATTGAAATGATTGGCGAGTACGAAATGTCTGGTCGCATTTTGTTGCTGCCCATTACTGGCCATGGCAAGTCCAACATTACTTTGGTTAATACCAAAATTGAGCATCGTTTAATTGGCGAACCCTTCGAGAAGGATGGTGTCAAGTATATGCGTCTGAAGGAATATCGCGTTGCCATGGAGCCTAAGCGTGTTTATCTGCGTTTCGAAAACCTTTTCAATGACAAGACCTTGTCGGAAGGCATGAATCGTTTCCTCAATGAGAACTGGGAGACAGTGTTCAACGAGCTTAAGGTAGGCTATGCCAAGAGCTTTGGTCTCGTCTTCCGCGAGCTCTCCAATAAAATATTTGAAAAGGTACCGTTTGACAATATATTCCTAAGTTAGTTTTGTTCGTTAAATAATTGGCTTTGTGTGTTATTTATAACTATTGTAAAATAATTAGTAAATAAACTTAAAACAGTAAACGTTGTGTAAAGCTGATTGAGATAGTTTGAATTTAAATGTTTTTGCAATTATCGACTGCTAATATGTTAGATATTTATCGAACAGTTTTCTTATGCACTTAGCTATCGCTATCGAACAGATTTTACATTCTCTTTTGTACACAAGACAAGCTTGCACTATCTCTTTCTAACTATTACTCACAACGCACTGTCATCCGCTCTGATTAAAACAAAAAAAATTGTTTAAACTTTAAACAATTAAGTCTAGGCTTGGTGTGTGTGTACGCCGTCGATGCACCTGCCTAAATGGCGGAGAAAATGGCCAGCATGGATGGAACAGTGCCGGAAGCCAAGTATCAGAAACTGGCAAGCGAATATTCAAAGGTGAGTTTGTCGACCCATGGCCAAGCAACAGTTTACGCCCCGAAAAGCGTTAATCTAATTTAATCCACATCCGCACAAATGCTACTTACACACACACTCACAACTAGCTGCGGGCTCAAGCTCAAGTGCTGAAGAAAGCGGTGATAGATGAACAGGCCAAGGAAGGGAATCTGCGAGAGCAATTACAACAGAGTGCAACCGCGCTGAGGCGCACAGAGCAAGAAGTCGATTCGCTGGGCTTTCGAAATAAGCAGCTAGAGTCACGGGTTTCACAGTTGCAGCAAGAGCTGACGGTGTACGAACAGGCGCGCAAGAAGGAGCCAAGCAGACGTGGGCTGTTGGGTGGCAGCAGGCAGGAGCCAGAGGCACCGAGCACAAATGCAGCACAGGAAGCGCTTATTTTTGAAGAGTTACAAAAGAAAATTATGGAAAATGCCCAACTGACATCATTGGTAAGCCTAAAAAAACAAAGAAAGATATATGATCATATATATTTATGTACTATCTATAGATCGATGACAAGCAACGCGACTTGGACCTGCACACGGAACGCATAGCGGCGCTGGAGCAGAAGCTAGAGAAACGCACTAGTGATCAGAATGAACTCGAAAAACGTTTGCGCAAGGAGTTGGAAACGTTGCAGCACAGAAATTGTGAATTGGAGACAAAAGTGGTCGATGCAGCTAGCATGGTGAGTCTACAGAGAACTAGTGTTTGGATATGGCTTAACTTTTGATTGATCGCTTTCAGTTGGGCAGTGAGGATGCTCTGAGCGCCACCGGCAGCGACAGCACGCCACTGCATCATATGCAACCGTCACAACACCAGCTACTTACAAATGCCGCTGCGTCGCTCTCAGCTGACGAGCGCATTGCATTGCTGGAGAAGGAGGTGGCTCACTGGCGTGCGCAGTACGAGGTGTCAAAGCTTAGCATGAACCTCAACTCAAATTCGAATAGCAATAATACGGATCTCAGCAATGCCAGCAGTGCGTGCAGTTGCAGCACTGCTGCTGCCGGCGTCACTGTCAAACCCTGCTGCCCGGACAGCAAAAGCAATCTGCGCGCACGCGACTCCATGCAAGAGGCAGCAGAGCCGCCAAGCAAAGAGCAGCTAATCTACAGCCTTTTCAGCAAAAAGTATGAGGATTTGTTGCGGCTTAAAGCGGAAGCTGAGTCACGAACGCGTTCTTTTGAGCAAGAGGTGGAACATTTGCAAATTTGCCTGGAGAATGCCTCGCAGGAACTGAAAGATAAGGACGAACAGCAGTCCAGCCTGGGCTGTGCACTACAAATGCTCGAGGAAGAACTGGTAAGCATAAAGATAAACTATAGGTGTATGGCGCCTAATCTTATCATTCTTCCCAGACCACAACACGCTTTAACTATGAGGAACAGATTAGCGTTCTCACGGAACAAGTGATTAACTTAAGCGATCAATTGGCTGCCAGCAAATGAATATATGTACGCCTCGCTTCTTTTTATTGTATATTATTGTATAAAGTAATCGGCAACAACATTATTATATAAATGTTTGTCCGCAACTGTCGTTTGGATTATCCGCTGCAAAGAGCAGTCTGCGAATGAAATATAACCATTTTTAGTCCAAGCTTTATGCCGTGTATATATGTAACTGTGCATATAAGTTTATACATGTATTTATTAAATACTTCACTAAAGTTTAAAGTTTAACAATCAACTATTAACGCAACATCTTATTACAATTTTATTGAGAACGACGAACCACAGGAGCAGCCCTGCTCTGCCAGCGGATTAGCAACCATACGAAAACCTGCTCGTATTAGTTCGCTATGATAGTCCACAGTTGACCCCGTGCAATATTCCAGTGACATTGTATCGATCACCACCTTGCCTTGCTCATCACCAAATGTCAAATCATCTGGGTTAAGTTTGCTGTCCAGATCGAATTTGTATTGAAATCCAGAGCAACCTCCGCCCTCGACGGTTACACGTAGGAACGAACCATCTTTACAAATTTCATGCAAACGTTTCAAGCAGCTGTCGCTTACGTTTAGCTTCATTTCTGCGTTGGTAACAGCAGCAGCAGCCGGCGCTGCATCTTTGCTGGCTAGACGCACTGAGCCCAAGACACTTCTGCAATGCCATGTATTTTTGATAGTATTCACTTGCTTTGCATTTGTTTGTAAGTACCTGCTAAACGAGGGCTTAGCCAGCTGACGCAATATGTAAGCCATGTTAGAGATACAAACTAAATATTTTTACTTATTTTATAATCAAAACAAAGCAACACAGCTGATTTACGATACTTATTACAGTATTGATAGCATAAGTATGTTTTGGTATTTTTCTGATGAAATTAGTGTTGTAAGCGCTCGTGCTACGGTCACACTAGGCGATAACGATTATACCATTTCGATTCAATCTAGGCACAGCGTCTAATTTTTAAAAAGTAGAAAGAAGAAAAAAATAAGCAGAAGCACGGAAAATCTTAGCAAGGAGTGAAGTTTGAAAAAATTAGGCCAAGATAAAGCTGCAATAGGCACTACAATTAACATATTGTTGATTATGAGCGACTAAGTCAATTTTTAAGCTGTATAAGTGTATTGCGTCTGCGTGTATGTTTGCTTGCTAAGGAATTTTTCTATACGTTTGGTTTTAACCAGCTTCGAAATAGTGTTCATTAAATGTTGCTTGTAAAGTATTACGTTGTAAGCTAACATGACGGAGCAGCCCTCTAGAAATGGAACCTCTAAGCGCTGTGGGCGCATCCTAAGTGAAAACGAGCGCACTCGGAAAGATCTTGAAAACGAACGTCGCATAACTCGTTTGAAACAGGTAAGACGCAATTAGAGTTTTCATTTTGACGTTTAACAAACCACTTAACTGCATGTGTGTGTGTGTGTGTGTGCGTTTAGGTGCGTGAGAAATCCAACGAATTGGCTAAGCACATACGTCAAAGCGTTGCAGCTGAGAAGGCGCGACAAATACAAAAACTAGAGAACATAAAGCAGCTTGAATTGAATACATGGCATGAGCATGTTGTGGCCAAAAAACACCAAGACTACCGCACGGCCATATTTCAAGTAGGTGACGCCCATCGCGCCGCCCAAATCGAAACGCAGCACACTAAGCAGCAGCAACAGCAACGCGCTCAGAAAATAAAAAAGTGCCGTGAAGTTGCCAATAAGAATTCACTGATGCATACAAAAGCGAGTTTGCTGCGTCAGGTAGGTGGCAGGGATCTAAATTGCGAAGGGCGCGTAACTGCAGGCACACAAACGCCTGTGGATGAGGGCAAGGAGAATCGCAGGGGCGGGGGCAACTGCAAACGCAAGCGTCATACGTGTAAAGCGAAAAAAGGAGCTTGTGCTTGCGATGAGGACAGCGATGAGGCGCTTGATATGATGTCACTGAGCATCAGCAGCAGCGAGGAGGAAGAGGAGGAGGAGGCGCTTGCAGCGGGTACAGTTGATAACAAGCTGCAAAAGACGCCACCCGTTATACTCGATGTGGACATAGGCAGCGAGGACTCGCTGGAAGCCAGCGCTCGCGATGGAATTGAAATCAATGATCGCTATATGCAAACCAATCGCAAATTTAGTCGCGTAGTGCGCGCCAATAAACCAAGCAGTCCCAAAGCAGCTGCAACTCCAACGCGTCCACGCTTTACGCAAATCTCAGACTTGGTGCGTCGCAGAGAGCAATCGCAATCACCTCCACGCAGGCAGCAATCGCAGTCGCCACAGCGTTCGCCCAGGCGCAGCCCCAACAGATCCACATCGCGTTCGCCTAGGAAAACTACAGCAGCAACACAAACATCCGTGAAGCCCACATCGCCAAATGGCTCACCAAAGCAATCCAAGGCAAGCAGTCAACGTTCAGCGCCGCTTGCAAAACAAGCCAATGCTAAAAAGACAGCGTCCAAAGTAATAGATGCTGGGCTCAAGCGCAATCCAGCGCCAGCCAAAGTGCAATCTGCTGCCAAAGTGCAATCTGCAGCTAAAGTGCAATCAACAGCCAAAGTGCAATCAGCGGCACCTGCAATTCCACAGCCGCTAATACAAGCAGCACGCTTGCCGCCAGCTCCATTTCAACAGCCGCCAGCTCCCTTTCAACAGCCGCCTATGGCCTTGATGCCTGGCTACATGCAACAGGCCATGCCGCCCATGCCGCCCATGCCTATGTACGCACCTTATGGGCCTTTTGTGATGCCGCCTTATGGCATGCCACCAATGCCGGGATATCCGCCAGCCTTTGCAGCACCACCACCGCCGCCTGCTGCGGCTGCGCCTGCCGCTGGAACTACCAGCACCACCACCACTACTAGCAATAGCGCTAGAGCTAGCAGCTCTACTTTAAATGTGCAGTCCAGTGGCTCCACTGGCACCTATGTGATGCGTCAAGCTGGCAATGGAACTGGCGCTGCTACTTCAGCTGCTGCCTCCCATGTGCAATTCTATGATCATAATAACAAATACAAGAAGAGTTATGAGGCGCCTGCAAACTCCGTGCAGCTGAATTATCATGCAGAGACGCAAATGAATGCTATGGATCATGCGCGCATTGAATCACAGCTAAGAGAGCTGCGCGAGAAGGAAATTAACAAACTGAAGTAAGCTACATTTATATTGAAATAAAATAGAGTTTTTATATATGTATTTTGTAGAAAACTCACCGATGAGCGTGGACAGAAGGCGCTGCAGCGTGAGCAAGTGCGTCGCGATTGCGCAGAGTTGACCGAGAAGCTGGATGCCATGACCCAGCAGCAGCCGCAGCTGTTGCCCAGCGATGTAAGCCTAACATTTATTAAAAGTAACATTGATTAACATTTTGTTTTTTAGGCCAACTTTGTGCCCAGTCATCGCTTTGCGGATTTGGCCACGCGACGTGAACAAAAAATGAATGAAGCTGTGGAGCAGCTGCTGCTGCGTCCCGCCATAGTTACTTGCCCCGAAGTGCCAAGCAAGCAGTCGCCTAAAAAGCTAAGCGCACGCACTCAAACCAATGCCATCAACATAGGCGAGGCGCCGCCATGCAAAGACGCTGAGGGCAACAGCACGCCCAGCTGCTGCTCCATGCTGCTGGACTATGTGGATAATCAGAGTCAGCAGCTGCGCAGCGAGCTCAAAGGCGTGCAAAACAATTCCAGCAAGTCGCTGAAGCTCAAGTGTCTGCTGCAGCGCATTGAGGCCATAAGAGCGCAGCTGCTGACGGAGCTCAAAGTGGGTGACATTGATGGCAACAATGCGCAGCGTCTTATCGAGAGCATACGCGCTGAACGTCAGTGCATCGATGTGGATCGCAATCTGGACATACGCGAGTCGGAGCTGCAGCAAAAGGAGGCGCTGCTGGAGCAGCGCGTGCGGCAGCTTTATAAGCAACAACAAAAGGTGGATGGCAAACAAAAGAAGCAGGCAGATGACAAAAAGCCTGTGGAGGTGATTATCAAAGTGCGCAGCGATGGAACTGTTAAGCAATATGTGTCCAGACAAAAGTCCACCGAGACGCTCAAGTCCAAGCCTGCTGCTGTTGCTGCAGAGCCGAGCAAAACAGCAGCAGCGCCAGCCAAGGGACGTCAAAACTCCATAGACTCCAATTCCACAAGCTATCGCGAGCTGCCAGCGGTAAGCTACAGAAATGTGCCAAATGCTGCTACAGCAGCGCCTGTGCAGCAGCAGGAGCAACTGCATCCTATGATAGCACATTATGTGCAGCGCCTGTTGGCCATGTCACGCAACTCCATAGATCAGCTGGGCGTCAGCAGCTCCGATGTGGCCACGCCACCCGACTCTATTATAAATCAGCCCACTAATCGTAGCACTAGCGTTGTACTCCAAGAAACACTTGCGGATGCAGGACGCGTGGAGCGCGTGCAGGCTTTCATACAAGATAATCATAGCTTTATCAATGAGCTGGAGCAAACGCTGCGCTCGCAGCAGCAGCAGCTGCAGCAGGATCAAGAGGCCAGCATACGCAGCTTTGATCAAATATGGCAAAAGCGTTTGACCATGAAGTCCAAGCAGCAGCAACGTCCAGTGGCTGCTGCGGCGGCAGCAGAGCAGCCTACTACAAGTCGCTCTGCTGGCAGAGCCGGTGCATCCACAACTGTCAGCGTAAGTAAGCAAAGCACTACAAAGTTTATTTCACTGCAACCAAGCCAACAGCAGCAGCAGCCAAAAAGCAGCGCCAGATCGAATGCCTCACGTGCAAGTAAAGCCAAGCCGCAGCAGCAGCAGCAGGAGCAGCAGCAACCAACTGCCAATGATGATGCCAATGAATCCAGCGAGCAATCATCAGGTCGCTTGGAGCGCTATGCGCAGCTCACCGAAAACTGCACACATCGCATAGCGGAGCTAACAGAATTGATAAGCAAAGTGCGCGAGGAGAAGCAGCGTCTGGTGGAGGTAACTCTCACCTCGGCCAGCGAGGGTGAGCGTCACTCCACAGAGTATTTGGAGCTGCCGCCTGCTGCACTGCAAGCTTCGCCTGCACGTAGTCACAACTCCTCGCCTTCGGAGGCTTTGCCGCTGCAGAAGCACAAGCCCACTGGCTTTAGTCACGACAGCGGCATTGCTGATTCCAGACCGCTGACTGCTTTGGGTCAGGAGCTGCCCGAGCCAGAGCTGCAGCCGCTATCGCTGCCTTCCAGCACACAGCGACGCACCAAAGCGCCGCCTGCCACCATCCGACGCTACAGTCCACAGCTGGCAGCAGAGGAGCTGGCACATGAGCTGTCCACCATTACGGAAGTGGAAACTCCAGCGCAGTCGCAGGCGCTGCAAGCTATGGCTGCAGCAGTGGCAGCGCCCCAGGCTGTGGCGCCTTTTCCCAGCTTTGAGCAATATGCGCAGGAGCTGCAGCTGGATCTGTCGCGTCTGAATGCAGATCAGAGCATGCGGCTGCAGCATGAGTTCCATTACCTTATCAATGCCATCAAGAATCGTGGACGCACCATGGATTATCGTGAATTCCCAAGCATTAATGCCTATCTACATGACATGACCACAATGACAACAACAACAACGCATATACAACTGCAGGAGCAGCAGCAGCAGGACCAGAATGAAAGCGCACAGCCGCATTTCCAGCTGCCGAACATCAGTGTGCGTGAGTTTCCCAGTCGACGCGAGTATATGCAGCAGCTGCTGGCGCAGGAGCCGCCCGAGCAGCGCGAACTCATCGATACGGCTAGTCTGGAGCATGACTCTAGCGATTCACTGAATGTGGAGGCAGAGCTGCGTGAGCGGGGCATACTCAAGAGCAGCTTCCGACGTGGGCCGCATGTGCTGGAGGATTACGAGCTGGACGTGGCCAGCAGCACGCGCCGCGAGAGCGCAGCTACAGCTGCTACCAGAGCGCCCGAGGAGAGCGGCATTGAGCACTGGCCCATGCCGGACAGCAGCAGCGACTCTGCTGGCTCACACAAACGTCGCGCTGGCGGAGCACAGCCTACAGATGCAGCTCAGGATGCCAGCCAGCTAGGACGTTCGCTTAACTTGCGTGAATTTCTTACTAAGGAGCTGCTCAAGCAGCGTGGACACAGCGATCAGAGCAACGATAGCAGCTTGGACAGCCCAAATGATTCGCTTAAGAGCCACTTTTTGCGCTCAGTCATCGATTCACTGTCACCCTCCAGCTCAAACCATACGCCTGGTGCTGGCCATGGCACCAATGCCACCAACGATAGACAAAAGACCTCCACGCCCATGGGCTCCTTCATTACCGGTCCCGAGCGCACTGGTTCGCTTAACAGCACTGACTCCCAGCTGTTCTCCGTTGCCAGTCGCATTTCCGCCGTGCACTATCCGGATGGCTCACCACCCGTACCCTATGAACTGACCTCATCGGGCAGCAAAGTCAAATCAACACGCAACACGCCAAAGATTGCCACACGTAATGTTAAATAAATTACCATCAAATTCCCAATTATATTTTGTTTGCCTCAAAAAAGAAAGAAGTCAACGCAATTTGTTTTTTAACATGAAATTTATTCATACCATGTTTTATACATATATATATATATTTAATAAACAATGTAATTATTTTTTAAAAATAGTACAGTTTGTAAATTTCTAATTTCTCAAGTACAAAAAGGTTCACATTGATTGATTGATTGTTATTTGTTCTGCTCTGCTGAACCAGTATATATAGAGTTATATGTTTTATATAAAATATATACTAATACTAATGCATGTGTCAAGCACCGTTGCTTTTAAGTTTATAATAGTATTTTGTAAATACAAAGTTCAAACCCTGTTTACCGTTTTAACAATTTTTAAGTACGTGCTAGCAAAGATTATAGAACAAAAATCAAAACAAATTCTATAAACTCTGCACTAAGTACTAAGCAATGTTTGAACTTATATTTAGCCAAGGCTAATTAGTTTATATATCTTGTATATAAGGCAGTATTATATAGGCATGTTGAGTTGCAGAAACAAACGAAAGAAGAAGAACAATAATAATGACAGCTGACAGGACTTATATGCGAGTCTTAAAAAACTAAACAATGATTTATGTGTTGCTGTTTTTTTTTGGTACGTCTTTTCAAGTATTCCTGATTCCTTTGTGATCCAAACTCAAACATTTGTAATTCATTTTAGGCACCACGCTGCTCCTCGCTGAGTTGTTGCATACGCTTGAACGAATCGCTGGCGACTTTCTTGAGTGCATCCGCCTCGCCGCCTGTAGCTTCAACCATTTGCCTAAGCACGCCCTGAGATTTCTTCAACAGCAAATGCGGCACATCGTACTCCACAGCATTGCCCGCATCCATAACAATAATGCGATCCGAATCCATCACTGTATGCAAACGATGGGCCACAGTCAAGACTGTGCACTGCTGGAACTTGACGCGTATGGTGCGCTGGATCAGCGCATCGGTTCTAAGATGTCAAAGCGTTAATAACAATGAAAAGTGACTCGCTTTGGCTACTTACTGTGGATCCACATTGGCGGTGGCTTCGTCCAGCACCAGCACCTTGTTGTTGCGCAGTATTGCGCGTGCCAGGCAAAGCAACTGACGCTGTCCCACGCTAAAGTTGCTGCCACGTTCGGTGACCATAAAGTCCAGACCATTTATAGCAGTGCGCAGCTCCACTGCCTCCAAGGCGCGCCAGAGTTCAGCGTCACTATATGCCTCAAAGGGATCCAGGTTATAGCGTATGCTAGCGGAGAACAGCACCGGATCTTGTGGAATTATGGAAATGCGCGTGCGCAGCGTCTCTAGCGAAATGCTGCCCGTTTCAATGTCATCGATATAGATGCCACCATCAATGTACGCCAAGCGGAAAAGTGCGCCTATGAGTGAGGATTTGCCAGCGCCAGTGCGTCCCACAATGCCCACCTTCCAGCCAGGTTCGATGGTCAAGTTCAAATGCTTAAGCACAGCTGAGCCATTGGGATCATAGCGACAGCTCATGTCGCGGAACTCAACCTCGCCACGTGGTGGCCACTGCTGCGAGGGCTCCTTGCCTTGAACTCTTGGCTCCTGCTCCAGCTCGGTGTACTGCAGCACGCGCTCCACGCTGGTCATTTGCTGCAGCGATTCGCAAACCTGACGCACGCCATACTGCACCATGCCCGTTAAGATCATAGCCTGCGAAATGGCCAAGCCCACATTGCCGCTGTAGGTGGCTGCAAGTCAAGGCAAAGTAAGTTAACAAATTATTGATTTATATATAAACTCAACTTACTTTCATTGGTAACAATAAAGCTAAAGGTAACAGCGCTGAGGAAACCGCAGCTGACTATGTCCAGCCATAGACCCAATGCTGTATTGGCTGCCATGGTGAGCTGCCAGACGCTGCTGTGCACATCCTGCAACAGATCAAACTCCTTGGCTACGACATCCTGCATATTGCGCGAGCGTATAATAGACAAACCCGTTAAGGAGGAGCTCAAATGCGAAAACACTGGACTGCGGCAAATGCCCTCCAAGCGCTTCAGATCCTGCGAGGGACGCAGATACAGCTTAAGTATGAGCATATCGATGATAGCAACAATGGTCATGGCAGCGATGAGCACAGGATTCACCACAGCTATAACAATCAATATGCCAAACATAACCAAAGCAATTTGTATAAAGTCCATCATAGCACGTGGCAGCAGCTCATCAATGGCGCCCATATCCTTGGAGAAACGATTGAGAATGCGTCCCGAGGGATTCGTATCAAAGAAGCGCATGGTGGCATTCAAAATGCAGCGGAACATGCGATCATGCAACACCTTGGAGGCATGCATGCAAACCTTGAAGAACAGAAAGCCACGAAAGACGGTCATGATGACGACGCCGATGATGAGGGCGCCATAGATGTACATGCACTCATAGGTGGTGAAGCTAGTGTCGGCGCCTTGGCTGCGCATATGCTCCTGCTGCGTCCAAATGCTGGAGAAGTAATCGGAGCTGCTGCAAACCACTTGGGAGAGCAACATGACGCACACCATAAAGCTGAAGCTCAAGAAGGTGCTGCCGGCATGGAAGTATTCGTACCAAACACGCGCCGAGATGCCGCCCGAAGCTTGCGCCTCTGCCATTTCTTCTTCATCCTCTGCATCCGCCAGATCGCTGTTGGTGAACTGCAAGTCAACATTAGCCAAAGTGAACTTTACTATGTAGCTCATGTTAACTTACCGACTTGCTGCCATGTGTGGAGCCACTTTGCTTGCGAAGCGGCAAATAACCATCGCGCACGCCATCTATATAGGGTATATCATCGTCATCCTCCATGTCGTGCTCGCTTAGCGTGGTAATAGACGAAGCGTGCAAATCACTGCTGTTGCCTGTTAACTCCGCCTCCTTGGGACGCTCCAGCAGTTTGGCAAAGTCCAGTTCGCTGTTCAGCAGCTCCTGATAGGTGCCCTGCCTTAAGATGCGTCCCTGATCCACAATAACAATCCAATCTGCCTCGCTCAGAAAGTGCACCTGATGTGTAACCAGCACGCGTGTGGCCTTTAGTTGCGCTAGACGACCACGTGGACCAATAACCTCATCGAATAAATGTCTGCCCACATGCGCATCGACCGCACTCAGCGGATCATCCAGCAAATAAATGGAGGCGGGCTTGTAAACAGCGCGTGCCAAGCTAATGCGCGCGCGCTGGCCACCAGAGAGTGAAGCACCACGCTCACCCACCACCGTCTTGTCGCCATTGCTTAGCTGCTGGAAATCCGTGCTCAGTGCACAGCATTTGGTGACCTCATGGTAACGTTTGCGCTCGTACTGCTCGCCAAACAGAATATTGTTGCGCACTGTGCCGGTGAAGAGCCAAGGCTCCTGGCTAGCATATGAAAGTTCGCCTTGGATAACAACGCCGCCTTCAATGATGGGCAGTTCGCCTAGCAACAGCTGCAGCAGCGAGCTCTTGCCAGCGCCCACAGGCCCAATAACCGCGCAGAGTTGTCCCTTTTCGATTTGCAGATTAAACGACTGCAGCGTGCGTTGTGGTTGCTCCTTCAGCCAGCTGGCCTGAATGTCCTTCAGATTAACAGCGCGCGTATCGCCATCGAACTGCTGACGCTTGTGCGTTAAGCCCTGCACCTTCTCATCGCGCGCCTCCAGCTGCAAAAAGGCCTGAATGCGACGCAGTGAAACCAAAGCCTCGGCGCCGAAAGTGACCGCCAGTGGATACCAAATGGCTGCCACCAACTGTAGTATATTGTAGTAGCTGGCGGCGGAGAACACAAAGTCTGCGGTGATGCTTTGACCCAGCAGCGCAGCTGCGGCTAGCGTTATATACAGTGTAGAACGCTCGGTGAACACCATGGTGCTTAGATAGAAACCACGCAGATAGGAAGCATAGCGAATCTGTTGAATCTCGCAGCGACGCGCCTCAGCGACAACTGCCTGAAAGGGTTTCTCCCAGGCGTACATCTTGATCACCTGTATGCCCTGGACCAGTTCATTCATAATGCCCACGCGCGCATCTGTGCGCTCCGCAATGCGCATGCGAAGCTTCGAAGTCAATTTACTCAGCGCCGACTGCAGCGGCACAGTCTTCAGCAGCAGTCCAATGACGCCCACCAGGGCAGGAATGCCTATGCGCAGCCATATCAAATAACAGGTAAGCACAGCCTGCAGTGGCATAATCCAAATCCAGTGCATAAATATGAAACCATAATCCAAGCGATTTACATCATTCGACAGCAAATTGATCAAATAACCAGCTGGTGTCTGTCCAGCTGTCTTCATGGAAAGGCGCAATGTTTTGCGATAGATCAGCGAGCAGCAGGCAATGCGCATGCGTGCGCCCATCAGACGCTGACGCAAGTCCACATGGTGAATCAGAAAGCAGCCCAAGGCAGTAGCACCCACCAGCACTGTGGCCAGACAATACACATCCTGCCAAATATATTGCGCCGCTTGCTCCAAAGCATTCGTAGCTGTTATATTAGATGGCGCCATGGGCAGCGGTTCGTAGCCATTGACGTGCTGCTTGTGCGGATCGGAGTTGTCCAAGGCATTGGGTGAGTTGGCTATAGAAAGAAAGAATTGATTAATAATAAACATAGTTTCAGTTTGAAATTAGTTGGATTTCATATCAGTCGCAGGTTCTGGGCTCTACTTTTTCGTACTATCTGTCTTACCATTGCCTGTTGCTGAGTCTAACGAGGCCACAGCACGTGCAGTTCGATTGAGTATATCGCCAACAGTATCTAGAGTTGTTGTCACTGGAGCTTGTTGCATGCGCTGGAACTGCAGCAAGAGCTGGGCTAATACGGCGGGTATTAAGGTTCTGTCATAGGCAACAAATGCTTTAATCAATTACATTTTGTTATCAATTTCAAAGCTTACTTGATCAGTATATAAATTATAGAGATAATGCCATTCACTATGGTGGGACCCAAAAAGCAACGAAAGAGCGCATTGCGTAGTCGCGGCTTCTTGGACTTGTGATTAGCGCGTATAACTTCATTTTGCCACTCACTGCAATTAAATGTTGCTCTAAAAATTGTATATAGCTTTCAATTGTTAACTCACTCCTCCAAGCGATCACCCAATTCCTCGGAATGATCATCCGCTATGCATTCCGTTAGATCTTCTGTGGTTAGTCCATGCCTCGAGCCCTTATACAGCAATGGCAGCGACCAGGCGAACAGCAATTGTGACAATAGATTGGCTCGTGCACGTGGATTTTTACGTTCCGGCTTGGCGCTGCTGTCCATTATGTCATGGGAGCGCGTCCAAACTGCAATAAAAAAACCCAAATAAAAAGTCATATATAGTACACTATACTACAGCCCAGTACGACTGATAAGATCAAGCCAAAGCGCACGTCGCACGTAGAATTAATCTTTGCCGGCAGCGCAGACTGAATTGAAATCACAAGTAATAAGCATGATGACTCTCCTGTTCCTTATCGTGTCCAATGTCTGGCCTTGAACTCGATTCTAAGCGCAGTATATATTGCTATTGGGAAACTACAATTGTAATATAAGACTTTAGTCTGTTTGCCAGCTTTATCTTTATGCTTTGCATATAAAACAGTTGTTTAGCTATTAAGTTACATAAATAATGTTTATTTGGCTAATAGTAAAAGTTTATTTATTTAGCAGGGGCGTATATAGTGCAATATAATCGTTGCTTATACAGGCTGCATAGATATGTGCATATAGCCATATCGGTCGTTCACTCGATTTCTTGCTTACGTTCACGTATTTGGTCAATAGACTGTAACTGATAAGCGCTGACAACTTGGGTGCTCTAAATCAAATTGCAGTCAAGACAGTGCTCATTTTCAAATAAACATTATCATAATGCTAATTAATTATTGTCACACACAAACGTAATGTCTGCAAAGATAACCTAATTGAAATTTCTATAATTTTTCTCACAGTTTTTTGAACCGAAAGCTGCTAAAACCTGTTGGCATTTAAATAAAGAAGCGTCTCAACTTTTGTAATGTCTCAGCATTCAATTGAAATTTCAATTGTACACACATTGAATGCAATTCGATTGTCTTGAGCATAAGGGGGAGGGAATTCCTCAATTTATTTAAATTGAAATTTGTCAGGCGTATCAATTAAGCACACACAGTGGGTGTATCTAAGTATGCGTACTTTAAAAGAAAGTGAAGCAACAAGTTTAACCTTGAAAATGCAAATTTGTTACAATTTAAAATTGACAATTTATATATATAAAAAGCGCTTATTAATAAATTATCTGAATTTGCAGTCAAGCAAGCAAATACAACGCATTAACAGTCAGTGATTAAAAAGTAAAAATTGTCAAATATTAAACAAAAGCTTTTAGTTGCTATCTCGCTCTCGCTGCTGCTGCTGCGTCTCGATAGCAACAGTTGCCGCTGTGTTGCAACTGACTAAGCATTGAATATATATCAACAATTTTTTAACAAAGCCCACAAAATTATATTCATGCCGACATTCATTATAGAAAAAAAATAAACGCAATCTACACATAGACGCTATTTACATATCAAGTGTGATTAGTTGCTCGTATAAATAAAAGCACTTGCAATGTACTTTTTATATATTTATTGCTAACCGGCAATCTTATTGCATTCTTCAACACATACACACACACCGATATTTAATCAAACAAACATTATCGGGCAATTATCAAAAGTTGTGCATGTGTTGTGAGCTAACAAACCGGGTTAGACTATGCGCTCCTTGGCCAGGGGTTTATTTTGCTGCAGCGCTGCGAGGGTTTCCAGCTGGCAGCCGGCACTTAAATTTTTGACTACACGCTTGTTAAGGCCTTCAGTTATGGTGGTTGTTGCAGCAACAAAATATACATACTTGGCATATGCCAAGATAATGCAAAATGTCTATGTCCACATTCAAATAAAAAGAAGCTGATGTGAACAAGCCTTGCAAATTATTATGCAGAGTTAATGACGTAAAGTCGCAGCTGAGCACAAAAGCAAAGAATTAAGTATCGAGTAGCAGCCATATGCATGTGTGTGTGTGCGTGTTTGCCTATAGGGCTATCGAAAAATTACTTAATTAATTGCCTATTGTCTTATCAATATAACCACTCAGATTTGTTAGCTACATTGATTCGTTTACTTTTTGTTTTGCTACAGTTGCGCTTCCTCTTCTTTATTTCTTCCGAACCACTTGAAGCTTTCTTCGCTGCTGTAACACGTGCACTTTACACCGAGAACACAACCGACAAGTTTCACAACCAAAAACAAACTGAAAATGAAAAAAGTTCTCACAGCCCACAGTCAAAAAGCAACGGCACTGCGCGCAAGTGAATGAAATCTACACAGCCCCAAAGAGCGCGAGAGCGCGCGCTCCACGAAAATGTGGATGCTAAGCGGGCGGCATGATAGGCAGAAAATCATAACGCATTAACCGTTTGCTGCGCTTTAATGCAAAAGCATATGCAAACATTGTGCTTTTGTTTTAAGTCACAAAAAATGCAAATTAATAATTTATTGATTAAAATAAAATAAAACAGAAATGCATTTATGATATTATAAGTTTTTCATAAGCAAAGCAAACACTGTGCAAAGCCCCACTGTGCACTGCAGGCAGAGCAAGGCTTAACTTAAGTTAGCAGCGCAAACAAAGAGAGCAAAAGCTTAACTCTCTGTGCTGCTCTCATGGATAACGGTGTGTTTGCAGTTCTAGAGAGCATTACAAAATTCACTTATTTATGCAAAATTAAAAATGTACTTATGAAATTGAAATGGAAAACATTTAAAAATGTATAGAAAATTCGAGAATACTTCTACACCCCCTTTACTGCATCCTGACTACGCCCATGAGCGCCACTTGCCCATGCTGATCGATTGCAAACATACATTGAATGGAATCTTCGACATGGAACAAGAATACGTAAAGCGCTTGCAAATTACTGTACACTCAGCAAATATATACAACATGATTGGGACTGGATTTTGGTTTATTTAACATAAATTGAGCACATACATTGGAAGAATACATTGATATTGAAACTGATTCGGACACTAAACGCAGGTAGTTGCTGTTTCTTGTCTTGCGCTCGATCTTGTCGCACCATGCTGTCTTCGCATGAGTAATTCGAGTCGAGCAGCGTTGGTTATAAGGCATGCACAGTCGGCATGCCGAATCAGTTGTGCATTAGCCTTGCCCTTGTCGGGTACTCGGATTAGTCTTTGGCCTAGCGGTGTGTGAAGAGCCAGACGGAAAGGGAAAGGGACAGGGAAAGAGAGTGAGTGAGTGAGGGAAAACGCGTTC